>NC_137806.1:11169995-11378074 GCF_963383645.1 Muscardinus avellanarius
TTGCCATCAATATTTAACTAGAGGATTAATGTTCAGAGGAGGCGCTTCGGAGAATACAAAGGTGACCGGAGAGGCAGAAATGGCTCAATTATATCACTGGCACGCAAGAGCGGGAGGGAAGGGTGGCTTGCACTGCTGGGCCTCGGATCACGAACACAGTGACTAAACAAGAAGACGATGATGAGCGTTAGCTTCAGACTCATTAGCACAGAAAGTGTGGAGAGCAAGGGGCAGGGGCAGCTGGAAATTCTGGTCCAGAAATTTGCCCAAGATTTCTTTACATCTGAATCCCCCTAATCAACATTGCTGTAAGGCTTTTTTTTTCCCCAGATCTGGGGATGAAACCCAGGGGCATTCTACCTCCGAGCTACACCCCTTGCTCTATTTTCTTATTCTTTATTTTGAAACAGGGTCTCACTAAGTTGCGGAGGGCCTCACTAAGTAGCCGAGGCTGTCCGCGAACCACAATCCTTCAGTCTCAGCCTCCCGAATGCTGGGATTACAAGTGTGGGCCACCACGCCCAGCTTGGCCTTGAACTTCTGATCCTCCTGTCTCAGCCTCCCTACTAGGATCCCAGGCCTGTGCCACCACGCCTGGCTCCTCTCCAACACTTTGCCTGCTCTTCCTTCAAGTTCAGAAGGAGTTGGCCAGCAGCTGGTTTTCTGAGACTCTTTGTACTTGGAAGATAAAAAGACCTTATAGCATCGTCTAGAGAGTGGACTCTCCCACATGCTGGGGGACTCTACAAGATTGGCTAACACCGTGAGCCCTACAATGTATGTACTTACATGCATACAAACACACATATATACATGTACCCATATATATGTGGTGTTTGTGACTGTGTGCGTGTGTAAGAGAGAAGCTAGATGATAGATAGATAGATAGATAGATAGATAGATAGATAATAGGGGATAGATAATGGGGTCTGAACCTAGGAGCACTCTATCTCTGAGTTACACCTTCAGCTCTTTTTATTTTTTTATTCTGAAACAGAATCTTGCCAAGTTCCTGAGGGCCTCACTGAATTGCTAAGGCTGACCTTGAACCTGTGACTCCCCCATCTCAGCCTCCAACTCCTGGGATTACAGGCAGGTGCCGCCAGCCTTGGCGTGATTCCGGGAACTTCGAGGACCACTTCTCTGTGAGTTCATAGTGCAAGATTCCTGGGCCCCCACAGAAATGCTGTTCTCTGTCGTGTGATTCTGTGTCACCAACAACTCCTCCTGGACTTGTACAGAAAGGGATGATTAGTCTTTAAGACAGAGTTCAGTGCAACAGCCGATCTCACAATGGAAGTAAATTCAGGGCCAGGTTTTCTGGAAGGTGATACTATTCTTCCTCTGCGGTCTCTTTTTGGGGTGCGTGGACTTGGTAATGCAGTGACCACCTTCAGCTTTATTTATTCCAAAAGGAATCATAGCACCTAAACAATACTGTTATAAAATGAGTTTAAAGCCGGGCGTGGTGGTGCACGCTTGTAATCCTAGTACTTGGGAGGCCGAGACAGGAGGATTGCGGGTTTGCGGCCAGCCTTAGCTATTTAGTGAGGCCCTCTGCAACTTAGTGAGACCTGTTTCAAAATAAAGAATAAAAAACATAGGGCTGGGGGTGTAGCTCAGAGTTAGAATATCCCTGGGTTTTATCCCTGCTACCTCAAAAAAAAAAAAAAAAAAAAGAAAGAAAGAAAGAAAGGAAGAAAGGGGAAAAAAATGAGGTGTTTATTTCTTTTGTTTTGTTTTGGTGGTACTGGGGTTCCTGGAAGCCCTTCTACCTCTGGGCTACACTCCCAGACCTGTTTTATATTTTATTTGGAAACAGGGTCTCTTAAGCCAGTGTGGCTGGCTTTGAACCTGCGCGATCCTCCTATCTCCGCCTCCCAAGTGCGGGGATTACAAGCGTGCGCCACCACGCCCGGCATGAAAAAATGAGTTTGAAGAGTAAGCAAAAGCCACACACACACACACACACACACACACACACACACACACACACACACACAGGCGAGCCATACAGCCGTGAAAACGTTCACAGGCATGAATAGGGTTTACACTTTCTAATTTCAAGGTTAGTACATCAATCCCTTCTCTGACGGTGGGAGACGCGTCTGGGAGAAATCTCTCAGAGTAAGCTGCAGGGACGGCATGCTTTCAGGGGGAATTAGAGGATGGCCTCTCTAGGGTGGCTTGTTTACATTCACCTGGAAGTGAGCGCAGTCTGCTGTGGTTAAGAGTGGAGCGGCCGCTCTGCCCGCCACACGTTCCCTGGGTCTTGGTAGCTGCCTCCTGGACCTGGCTTTAAAGCAGAGGCTGGGAGCCTTAGAAGGAGGCTGTCCTGTGAGAGAGAGCAGGAGGCCGGTACAGACAATTCCTGCAGGGGAGAGAAAGTGAGGCCGACGAAGGGGCCACGGCAGCCAATAATTTGCCCACAACAAGCATCAGGCCAGAACACGGCAGAGCTGGTCACAGCTCTGAAAAAGAGCAGGAAGTTTTCGTTTGGGGCCTGGGAAGTCAGGAAGAGAGGGCATGAGGGTCCCCGGTAGGACCCCAGACTACATCCTGCCTCCGTCTGCGCTGGGCTGAACATCTGCCACCTTCATTTCGTTCCTTGTGCCTCTGGTTCACACTTTCCAAGTAGTGACGAGGACAAAACCCAACTCGCAGGCTCGTGGCGAGGATCAGGCAGCGCCTACACCGGACGCTTAGAAGAGCAGCGAGCACGTGGAGGTCCTTAAGTGCCAGTGGCGTCAGTAACACTAAATAAATACCAACTCTTAGCTGGGCGTGGGGAAAGGTTTATTAGGCTTATGGTTTCAGAAGTGCAGTCCATAGTCGGCTCACTCCAAGGCAGACATGGCACAGCATGGCAGAGGAAAACGGAACAACTTATGGAGTCCAGGAGGGGAGGGAGGGAGAGAAGAGAGGAGAGGGTGGGGGGAGAGAGAGAGGGGGGGTGGGGAGAGAGCAGGAGAGAAAGAAGAGAAGAGAAGAGAAGAGAAGAGAAGAGAAGAGAAGAGAAGAGAAGAGAAGAGGAGGGGGGGAAGAAGGAGGAGGAGGAGGAAGGAAAGGAAGAAGGGAGGAGGAGAAAGGGGGGCAGGAGGAAGAGGAACAGGAGGAAGAGGAGGAAGAGGAGGAGGAGGAGGAGGAGGAGGAGGAGGAGGAGGAGGAGGAGGAGGAGAGAGAAGTGGCCAGGAACAGATATCTCCAGTGAGCTTCCTTCTCCTCTAACCACACCTGACTGGCCTACATCACTGCCCAGCAGGCCCATGCAAATCTCCAGTCCTAGCAGATATACTTGTGTTTTCTCCTAAACCTACATGCGTCCCTATCAAACTACTAGCAAAGTTATCTTTCTAATCAACCCAAGTAATTCTTCTGCCAACCTGAGTAATTTCAAGTGCATCTCCTCTGGAAGAGATGAAAGCATCCTTTGGGAGTGGCTCAAGATCGGCTCCTTGGATTCTGTTTTTACATCAAGGGAGATTTTGGTACCAGAGGGGACCCCATGGCCTGCCCAGCATCATGCATGTAATAGAATCAGAATTTGTGCTGACCTCTTCTGACTTCAAGTTAGAATTTTTTAAGAAAAGAAAGTATTGTGAAATTTTTGAGTGTTTTAGGCATCGTGTCAGTTTAATTTTTACAACCAGTCTTTGATTCATATAGTATTATCTTCATTTTTTACAGATGAGTTAGCTGAGGGTCAGCAAAGTTAAGAGATGTGAACAAGATTACACAGTGAGTAAGCAATTATATTTGCATTTATCTCTGGGGTTGCTACGTTTTGAATCTTCCTCTTGTCACTCATATTTCCCAAACAAATCTACATTTCCTTGAAGGCGCCACCCAGATCTTACATACCTCTTTTTCTTTTTTTTCAGTACTGAGGACGGAACCCAGGGGCATTCTATCTCCGAGCTATACTCCCAGCCCTATTTTTTATTCTTTATTTTTAAACAGGGTCTTACTAACTTGCAAAGAGCCTCACTAAGTAGCTGAAGCTGACCGCAAACCTGTGATCCTCCTGTCTCAGCCTCCCAAGTACTAGGATTACAAGTGTGCACCACCACACCCAACTTTTACATATCTCTCGGTACAATATAAAACCTTGTGCAGTGAGCTGCTTAATGAATAAACACAAAAAGAAGGAAGGAAGAAGGGACAAAGGGAGGGAAAGGAGAAATTAATTATTTAGGTCTCCCGAGGCCAAGTCTTTGTCTTTTCCACCGACACCCAACAGCATCTTGAGTATTATTGATCAGAACAAATGCAAATTCCAGGCCTCCACTGAATTATCCTGATGCGTTTCTGGTTTCTGGCCTTCTTTTGTATGAAGAGATCCGGACATATTGATTTTAAATGATCTGTGTTGATGTGCAGGTTAGCATGGATTCGGAAGAGTTAATGCAAAGTCTAATGAAAAAAATAAAACTTACCTCCCCGGCTCAGAGAAAAGTGAGAAAATTTAGAAAAAGGATGTGTGCAGGGCACGCGCGGGATGCCAACGGCCAGCCGGGCCAGTCCGGGTCGGGGTAAACACGAGAAATTTCACATCATCTTATTTCACTTATTTTGTTTATTTCAAAGCTGAACTTGAATATCTCTAAGAGCTACAACACTCTGTTTAAACAACAGATCGTTGGGTTTGTAGCTTTTTTCCCTTATGGCTTCTGCCCAGCTTACTGCTCAGAAAGGGCCTGCGAGGCTGGAGGGCAGGTCTGACCCTGCTTGGCAGAGTGTGACCCTGGAGCTCAGCGGACGGGGCCTCAGGTGCCTGCGACCCGGCCGGGCAAATGGGCTCCTCTGCGTGTGGAGGGCATTTGCCCTGCAAGTCCACAGCAGAACCACCTTGTCCTCATGGAGGGACATCCTGGGTAGACGCTGGCTCCATCTCCCTGACTCCTGGGACTCGCCCTGGCTCCCAAGGTAACCAGGCGATTTCCCTGTCGGCGTGGCCCTGTGTTGGAGCTACTCCACAGACAGCTTCTGCTCACTTCAACGGGAATTCAGAGCGCGATGGGAGTGTGGATTTAATAATATTTATATTGAGCCAGTCATGGTGATACCTGTCTGTAAGCCCAGAACTTGGGAGGCTGAGACAGGAGGATCAAAGGTTTGTGGACAGACTTGGCAACATAGTGAGACCCTGTTTCAAAATAAAGAATAAAAAAAACAGGGCTGAGGGTATAGCTCATAGGTAAAATGCTTCTGGGTTCAAGTTCTGCCAAAACTTGAAATTGAATATATATATGAGCCAGGCATGGTGGTGCACTTTTGTAATTCCAGTACCTAGGAGGCTGAGACAGGAGAACAGGAGGATCATAGGTTTGAGACCAGTTTCAGCAACTTAATGAGACCCTATTTCAAAAAATAAATAATGAATAAAACAGCTCAGAGGTAGAATGCCTCCAGGGTCAATTCCCAGTACCAAAAATAGTATTTGTACTTATTACTTAATAATAATAATATTTCCTTTCCAAAGGTCACGAGGCCCTTGACTGCACGGCGCTTTGCAGTCAGATCCACTGGGACTGAACTCAGGGCAATTCTACCTTTGACCTACACCCCACTATTCTATTCTTTATTTTGAAACAGCGCCTCACTCAGGCTGACTTTGAACCTGTGATCCTCCTGTCTCAGCCTCTCAAGTACTGGAATTACAAGTGTGTGCCACCATGCCTGGCTGCCGCAGCCTCCTCCTCCTCCTCCTCCTCCTCCTCCTCTTCCTCCTCTTCCTCCTCCTCTTCTTCTTTTTCTTGTTTTAGTACTGAGCATCGAACCTGGGGGCATTGTTCCTCTGATCTACACACTGAGCCCCTATTTCATTTTGAAACAGGGTCTTGCTGAGTTGCTGCGGGCTTGCATATTGCCAAGGCGGGCCTCGAGCCTGCCATCCCCCTGTCTCATCCTCCCCAGCTCTGGGATCGCGGGCGGCAGCACAGCGCCTGGCTCTGTGGGGCCTGTTTCAGAAATGAGGATACAGGCGATTGGGTTTTGATGGCCACGCACCCTCCGGTTTGCAAGGTCTCTTCGTTCTCTTGGTGCTCTCTTCTGGGGTCTAAATTCTCTTACGCCAGCATGTTCCTGGCCTCCCCCTCTGCAAAATTCCTTATGGACCAAAGTTCCGCTGTCTAAGAGCCACACCACGCTTTTGTGGCAACGAGTGGAACCTGGATCGCGCCAGGACCCAGTGGCCGCCAGCGTTCTGATTGGCCGTGCGATTCTGCTTAGGAATGCAAGTGCCAGGAAGAGCTGACACGTACATTTAAATTCCTAAAAAGGCTTTTAGTTACTTTAAACACAGAGTCGACTTATTTAGGAAGTAATACACCTTCATTTCATTTTTAAAAATATCCTTTTAATTTTTCCATCCTCGGGGCATGAGCAAGTTTAGGCAGGTGGGACCAGGAGCTCTTAATCTTTCTTAGGTCCTGCTGCTCGGGTACCCAGAACCCAGAGGCGTTTTCTGGGGAGGAGAGGGGAGATTAAACCCAATGCAGCCCTCTTCATTTGGAAGCAAGGTCTCTCCAAGGTGATGACGGTCTTGCTAAGTAGCTGAGGCTAGCCTCACGCTGTGATCCTTCTCTCTCAGCCTCACAAGTACTGGGATTACAGCTGTGCACCGGCATGCCGGCCAGAGACCTGTCTTCCATTTTCAGTCTGAGAGAACTTCAATCCTGTCGTTCTCTGAGTCTTTTTCCTTTTCCCACCCATCGTGAGGCACTTAACATTGATTTTTCAATGGATTGATGTTCTTAGGGAGTTGACTTCAGCGGCTTGTCGTCTAGCAAAATTGCCGGAGGATTGCAGAGATGGCAGCCTGCTTAGCTAGAGGGAAAGTGTAGGATGAGACAGATGCCCACACTGTTCTATCCGTGTGATATCAGTTCCTTTCTTGAATTACTATACATTTTTAAAAGTACAAAAATACGATTAAAAAACCATCAATGCTCCTGTTATTAAAGCAGTCAAAAAATAACATAGGTTAATTGACTGATAGGGGAATACGTTATTTGTATAAATGAGATTACATTATATATGCGATTTGAATGAAAAAGCGTTTACTCGATGATAATAGGGAATAAGCTAAAGGGAAGGAAATGTTGGACTTTAAAAATGTTTCTTTACACTTAGCAGTATTAGTTACTAAAAGATCACTATGTATAATAAGGAAGATTAGGAAACATTTTCATTTTGTCTTCAAAATTTTATTTTTTTGTGGTACTGGGGATGGAACCCTTCTACCTTCGGCCTACACTCCCAGATCTATTTTTATATTTTTTATTTGGAAACAGGGTCTCTTAAGCCAGCGCGGCTGGCTTCGAACCTGCGCGATCCTCCTGTCTCCGCCTTCCAAGCGTGGGGATTACAAGCGTGCGCCACCACGCCCGGCTTGTCTTCAAAATTTTAAAGAGTAAAGGTCATTGGTGGCACATGCCTGTAATCTCAATATTTTGGAGACTGAGACAGGAGAACAGCAAGTTCAAGGCCAGCCTCAGCAACTTGGCCGGCTCACAGCCACTTAGCAGAATATGTTTAAAAATAAAAAAAAAATTAAGAAGGGCTGGGGATGTAGCTTGGAGGTGTAATGCTCCTGGGTTCAATCCTCGGGGTGGAGGGAAAAAGAAGAAATGGGTGTTCTAACAAAAAGCAACATAGACTGAGTCCTTGTTCTGCAAAAAAGAGCATTTCAAAGGAGAGGACATTAGCCATCCCATCTCTAACCTCATTCTCCCCAAATCCTGAGTGTGCACACACACGCACACGTGCGCACACACACACGCGCACACACACGTGCACACGCGCGCGCACACACACGTGCACACACACGTGCACATGCACACATGTACACACACGTGCGCACACATGTGTGCACACGTGCACACGCACACACGTGCGCACACATGCACACGCACACACATGCACACACACTATTATTTTTACATTATGCGTATTTATCACGTTCATATTCTGCAATGCAAATTGGATTTTCTGTAGGTTAGGATTTCTCCTCTTACCATCTCCTCTTCCCCATTCTTGGCTTCCTAATTTTCCAGGCATCTCCGAGTTGTCTACACTTGATTGTCTGGTAGTTCTTTCAGTAGCAGCTCATGAATACTGTAGCCCTTGACTTTCCTTCTGTTTCTGTTTTTTACTAATGTCTGCCTGATTCCTGTGTTTTTGAATGGCATCCTACATCGGCAGGTTTTCCTGGTCTTACACTTTCTTTCCCTTGACTGTATAGACTCCATTCCACTTGGATGGAGTGATTCTCAGAGAGACGGAGGCTCGGCTGACTTTTCTTTCCGTCTTTATTAGTAACTTTCCTTTAATGGTCGGCCGTCTGAAACATTCTGTTAGTTCAACAGCTTAGGTAGCGAATCCAGCTCAGTGCTGAACAATCCTCTGAAGCACAGGCCTCTTCAGTCTGAAGACTCAGTCTCATACTCAACAAGATTTTCTTGTATTACATCTTTCCAATACCTTCCTTCCTTGGGTAAGTTCTTTAATCCAGAGACACAAGCAGAACACCTTCATCTTGATTTGCTTCTTTCTTTCATCGACGTGAATGCCAATAAAAATTCCCTCTTACACTCCTTCTCTCCATTGTCTTCTGTTATCAGAATTATCTCAAACCTTTCCTCTCATGTCGGCAATTCTAATTTCAGCACTCTTTTGCTTGTCTTTAAGTTGTTTATCAAACTGCAGTAATGTTATTCTGTTTCTAAAGTTTGTCTATCCTGTTATTTTATGTCTAATTTTAAGATTTTGTTTGTTCTATTCATGTTCTATAAATAACACCATGGAATTGTGAGTCGGCCCCATTTGTTTCTTGATTTATGTTTTCTTCTTGACCGTGTTGTTTTTTATCTGATGTCTTCTTTTTGCTGTTATGTCTGCTTGGGGCCAAGATACTTTTTTTTTAAATCTTGTTTATGCTTGGACCGCTCTGCCTGGATGCAGAAGAGGTTATTCTCTACTCTCTTCCTGCCGGGTCTGACTTATGGTGTAAGAAAATTAGAAAGGGCAGAAGTATGGTCATCTTGTTCGGCGTGCGGTCTCTGTTAGGCGATCTAAGCTCAGTTCCGCTTCTCAGATTGTGTTGAATGTTAAATATCCAATCAGCTGTTAGATGTGGCACTGGCGTAGCTACGAGGGACGGAAGAGTAGTGAGTTAAGTGACTTAGAGGATCATATTTTCCACGTTAGCAACTGTTTGAGCACCAGCTGTTTGAAGCAGCCTGGGTTAGCAGCTTCCTGGTGTCAGGGAGCTTGAATTCCTCTATCTGGTTGATTGTCAACCTTTCTACGAAACATCCCAGTGTTACCACAGTGCCGGGCTCCTCTTGACACACCCATGACAGCCTGTGAAAAGGGACAAGAAAGGAAAGGGGAGAGCTTTCATTTATTTCCTTTTTTGGTTCTGGGGATGGAACCAACTTTCTCTAGTTGGGGGGGGGATGGGCTGCTGTGGGATTGTGGCGATTTCGCGCTTGATCAATTCTGGTGGTGAGGACGTTGCTAGGCAACAGGGAGGCAAGTGCTCCACAGGGCTACATCCCCTGCCTGAGGTTGTTTTCTAAAGACACGAACCTGAGCGTCAGGCACCACTTCTCCTATGTGGCTGGCTGGGACACAGTCACAGCTCTCTATCAGCAGCTGGGGGGGTCGGGATACGTCGTCGTTCCCCTGGCAGGTCATGTGTGCAGGTGAAACTTGGGGATTATTAAAGGAAGAATTGGAAATTATTAACGGATTAAACCAGAGAGCCAGGTGGCTGTAACCTCACCGGCTTTCTCCTCCCCTCCTGGAGAGCTGTCGTTCTTACTCAGAGCGGGAGAACCCTTGAGCTCAAGTTGGGCTCCCCCAATGGGAGAGTTTCATGGTTTCCTCTTCTCCATCACCAGTTTTTCCAGTAATTTTTTGCTCCTCTCTGGACTGAAGAGGAGAAAGAGGAGGAGGAGGATGTGCTATGAGTTAGTGTAACTCAAGCTGCAGTGCAGTGACAAGGATGCTTGGGGTTCCTTTGACTCCCCTGTGTGTCCCTGTAAGGAGCCAGATCAGGTGACACAGCAGGGTGGCCTCAATCCATCTTTGTAGATCAGAAGCAGGGTCGAAGCTAATTGTTTGGAGACCTTTCCATACTCCTCAGACAGTACCCCTCAGGGAGATGTCTGCTACCCCCACCCCTGCCCTGGGGGGAGCTCAGTGGTGTCCCCAAGTCTGTCCCTAGCATCGGCATGGCACAGTGCCAGCCTCATATGCCATTTCCTACAAGGTACCAGAAAGCTCGTCTTCCCATTGCTGCTGGGAGATGGACACCATGAGACCATGCGGGGTCACACTTAGTGAATCCCGTGTGCTGAGGATGCCTCTATGCTAAGGGATAAGAAAAGGAGAAATGTAGGCAGGAGGCAGCGGGGCTGTGGAGGGGCTGAGTGTTGGCAGAGGTGTGATCCCCTTAGAGAGAAATTCCAGAGCCAGCGAGGTGTGAAAGAAACTTTTTAAAGAGCAAACCCCCAACAATTTAACCCTCTAAGTCCTTGCTCCAGACAAAGGACCTCCGGTAGGTTAAACCTGCCCCCAAGACTTTGTCTCCTGAGTTCTCGTTTCTGCCTAGTCTGCCTGGCTGTTCACCACTGCACCTTATTCAGTAAATAGTCGTCACTTCCTATGTGCCAGGGACTCTGTTCCACAGGCTCCTCCTGCCTTGGGTACTGCCACAGGCTAACTGGACGAACATTGCTGTCTTCTTGGAGTGTGCGTTCTATTGCAAATTACGAAGAGTAAATAGTTCTTTTACTATTACGGGTAGTAAAAGAATCAAGTAAAGTATAGAACATACTAAAGGATGATGCATTCTTTGGAAAGAAATAAAATCGGGAGTAGCGATGGGAAGTGATGTGGTCAGGGCCAGGGCCCTGGATATCGCTCGAGTTCTTAGGCTTTGGCCAATCCGTGGCCAGACATATTTCCTGTCTCCCATTTAGAGAGCTGAGATGCACAGGGGTTTTAAAAAGTGTACTAAGTACTGCTAAAATCACCAAATACTAAGTGATTAATATTATGGGAAATTAAAGTGGAAGTACATAAGCCTGTAGGAGAAGCGTAAACGTTCACTCCTGAGACCCAACGCCTGCCCTATTGCACATGTGACGGCTCAGATTCCTTCTCTGAACCCGATGTTCTGTAATAACGCCGCAGGCTCTGGGCCCAGGCGCCTCGATTCCAGCTTCCCGACTTAGCTCCATGTGGAAACAACATTTAGGAAACGGAGGAGTCCTCCAGCTCTCCCTGGCATAGAGGCCAAAAGCCCCACGATGGGGTAAGAGCAACAGGAGGTACCTGGCTGGTTTCTTGCACCATTTCTTGGACTAGTACTGGCCCGCAGAGGTTTCGGGACTCACAGTAGAATTTGTTTGCACCTTTGATTTGCACTTTTGTCGAGAGTCTGGGTGGGTTTGTCTCCTGCTCTGCTCAGGACAGCAATAATAAAGAAAAAAGCAACAAACAAACAAACAACAACAACAACAAAAAACAAACAAACAAGCCGAGGATGTGGTGCATGACTGTAATTCCTGCACTTGGGATATTGAGACCCAGGATGACTGCTGGTTTAAGGTCAGCCTCAACAACTTAGGGAGACTCTCTTTCAAAATAAAAAATCAAAGGGTTTGGGATGTAGGTCGGTGGTAGAACACCCCTAGTTCAGTCCCCAGTAAACACACACACACACACACACACACACACACACACACACACACACACACAAAGGATGCCGAGAAAAAGAAGATCTTATATACCTTATAAATTAGTTCAGCACTATGGAAATTAGTATGGAGATTCCTCAAAACACCAAAGATGAAACTACCATATGATCCAGGTATTTAACCAAATAACTGAAGTCAGGACGCTATAGCGTTATATGCATTCCTGTGTTGATAGTAGCAAATGGACAAGTTATGGTGCCAAACTAGGTGTTTATCAATAAATGACTGGTTTCAGAAAATGTATACACAGAGCCGGGCGTGGTGGCACACACTTGTAATCCCCACGCTTGGGCGGCAGAGAAAGGAGGACTGCACAGATTCCTCAGCTACTGAGTGAGGCTCTCAGCAACTTAATGAGACCCTGTTTCCAAATAAAGTATAAATTAGGTCTGGGAGTGTCGCCCGGAGGTAGAAAGCCCCTGGGTTCCATCCCCAGTACCACACACACACAAAAAAAATGTGTACACATACACAATGAGATTGCACTGGCCATAAAGAATAAAGTAATCTCATTTTCAGAAAAAGAGATACGAGTGTAGAGTACTGCTTTCAGCAAAATAAGCCAGATGCAGAAAGACAAGTGTCAGAAGTTTTCTCTGATATGTGAAATCTAGAAGAAAAAGGCTGAAAACAGAAAGTAAACTGTTGTGGCAGAGGAAGAGAATGGGGGAGAGAGGAGGGAAGACAAGAGGAGGCGCTGGAGAGTAAAACTGATCAATTGCATTCTATGCATCTGGAAATATGCCACGGTGAAACCCACTACTCTGCATAATTCACGGGCACCCATAGGGACTACACCTTCATGGGTTGATCCACTAACTTTCATTCGGGAGTATCTTTGTTATCACAGCACATCCCCGCTTAACCTAACTAATATCAGGCCAGCTCGTGAGTGGGCTCATGGCACCACACATTCCCAAGCATTTCTACCGAGGGCACTTGGCAAGTTCATTTCCCCGGCTGTCGAGACCCAGTGGAGGAGCTGCGAGAATGGTCAACGTTGCAGCGGGCAGATCTGGGTTCAGATCTTAGGAATGGCCCTTGCTGGCGAGCTGTGCGATGTTAGTTACAGTTCTTGGCTTCTCAGAGTCTCAGTTTTTGTTTCCCCAAATCATAAAGTAACTTAAAGGATTAATTGAAGTATATAGTAAAATCAGATACATAGTAAACTTCAGAAAATTATAATAGTCGTGACGCTGAGGAGTCTAGAGACGTATGCAAGTCTCTGGACATTTTTACCCTAAGCCAGAGGTGATGTTGGTCGATGGTCCTCAGCATCACTCAGAAGGCACAGCTGGATTAGTTCTGGTAGACTATGTTTTCTGGAAACATCTTTGAATGGGAGTAGAGTGTTCAGGAGAGTGATTATCTGATTTTATCTCTAGCACTGACTCTTCTCTGAGCAGAGAGACCTACCTAAAATTTTTCTTATCAAGGGACATTTTCTATACTCCATTAAATCCTGAGGGATGCCCAAAGTGTCCAGAGAAAAGTGGAAAGCAGAGACAACACTAATTCATTGTGAAGCGCCGTCTGGAGCAGCCCACTTCTCAGAGTCCCTGGGTTTTTTTGGGAGAGGGTTTATTCTACAGCTAGAGGAGGAGGTGTTGGTCTGTGGGTAGTGGGGACTGGGCTGGGACCAGCTTTCTGTAATAAGCCTTCTAAAGGGCCCTCCCCAGCATGCTTTAGCCCGACGTTTCTTTATTATTATTAATTTTGGTCCCAGATGGAATAGATATTTTCCCAAGAATCACCAAATAGCCCATCCTAATGCCATGTTCAATTTTCCTCTTGATCTAAATTTAGCATGGGTAGATGTGTAATCAGTCATGTTTATTACCTTTTTTTCTGTGATACCAATACTTAACCAACAACTGCTTGTGACTATCACAAAGCCAACTTTGCCAAGTAACATACAGAACACCGGCCACACAATTTGGGACGGGAACATTTCCGCTTATAAGGTGGAATTCTCTATTCTTTATCCTGACAGCATCCACTTTGGTTTCGTATTCTATTTTCAGGAAATGTCTCCTTAATCTTCACTTACTATTAGGATAATTTTAAAAGAGAACATCAAAGAATCTTAGAGTTCCTGGACGGTAGGATAACACCAACTTCTTTAATGAGAGCAGAGCTAATAGAATAAAAGCCATCAGGTTTGGGATATTTTATGAAAATGTTTAATTCAACTGTTTCTTTGGAATGTAGTAGTCATAGTTTGGAATTTACGTTACAGTTCAGTTTTATGTGGTTTTTATGCTACTCAGAGTCTGAGAATACAAATGTCATTTAAAGTTAAGGCTTCGCTGTTCATTTCGAAACAATTTACAAGTGTCATATTGTCATAGAAAATAAAAATTTCTGTAAAAAAAATTTGCACAAAATTTCATGATGGTACAAAACATGAAGCGATAATATACCAGTAAAATGAAAGCATTTTACTACAGAAAGTTTTATAGATCTCAATAAAGAAAAAAATATGTTACTTTACACCTTTAAAAATTACGAAACAATCTAAAACAATATAAACTGAACATTTTGTAACACTGCCTTTACAAATTAATAACTTTATAAACATATAATTTTTAAATATATTTATCAGTGCAAGATACTTTAAAATTTAAAGTTGCAGTATCATTTTTCCTTGGCTGAGGACAACTTTTAAAAGTCTGTTGCCTTAAGAACAAAAGCAAGTCTCACTGAATGCCCCCCTTCTGGTATGGTTATAACAACGGGACAAATGCCTCCAGGGACAAAAAAAACTGTTCTTCATTCTCTGTGATCAATACTTTCCTGGAACCAAGAGCGATTCTCAATCCCATTAAACCAAGATGAATGGACCGGCCAGTCCAAGATGCAAATGTGTCTCCCAAGGAAGCCGTGCGCGCGAGGCCCACAGCATCGCAGGAAGGACACGGCGCTGGGGATTCGCACCCTCAGCAGCGGGGCGTGGGGAAACACACCACTGTGGATTAACTGAGATATTTACTTCCCTGTGCTGTGTGGATCTTAGGGCTTGCCAGATCCAGGCAAAGTTCTTCTTCAGGACTTTTGGATGTTTCTAGAAGCATTCATTCAGGTCCAGGTTTTCAGGGTTGCTGTGGATTGAATTTTTATCATA
Organism: Muscardinus avellanarius; assembly: GCF_963383645.1. Taxonomy (NCBI): domain Eukaryota; kingdom Metazoa; phylum Chordata; class Mammalia; order Rodentia; family Gliridae; genus Muscardinus; species Muscardinus avellanarius. The sequence continues at coordinate 11,184,891 of NC_137806.1, forward strand.
TATCTGTTTTGTGTGTTTTGACTTTATGTTCCCCCCATCCTTTTATCTTAAAAATACTTCCCCCCCAGATGCCAGGATTTACAGTTTCTTTCTTAAATTAGCTGTTTTTCTTTCTGCTTCCTTTGACTGACTCAGCGTCAAAACACGAAGACAAGAAGGTTTTCAGTTGTTATTTTTGCATGCTGGCATGTAAAAGTTTTTTTTTATTTTATTTTATTTTTTTTTTAGATGTTTGGAAGACTCTATTTGGTCTTTTCTTTGGGTCTCACTTGAAAACCAATTACTATTTCTTCCTCCCAAGTATTAGTGTTTCCATTGGGCCCAGACGTTTCTCTAGAACACCGTTCTGATCAGAACAGCCAGGATAAAATGGCTGAAGGAAAAAAGATACTGTCACTTTCACCAGTTAACGAGAAAACCAAAGTTAGACTTTGGAGGGCAAAGTTAGGAATTTCCCTTATTGATTTACTTTCAAACGCAAAGTCTAGTGAAACAGTTTGCCATCCCCAGCAGGTTAAAGCTGCAAGTTTCTCATCTGGACAACGGCAAATGCTTAAATTCTAAGAAGAAGAAGGAAAAAAAAGCAAAAGGCTGAGAGAAAGAGGAGAGAAAGCGCCAAGAGTTTACATTTGAAAATACATTCCATATGAAAGGACTTATGATAAGAGCATATTGTGGCTTTATACAAAAGGGTCAAGAGACACGGACTTGGGCCACAGAAGAAGCAGAATGATTAAGCCACGCGGCCAATTCGTGCAGAGCCCCGCCCTTCCCGGGGGCTGACGTCTCACACGCTAAAATATACTTTCTTCTTGGTCAGTAGGTCACCAGGTTGGATCCAGGAGCAGGGCTTTCACCAGTGACACACGGAGGGGTCGTTAATGGAACACAAGAAACCGGTACAAACAAAAAGGCACTTGGGAGGAGCTGGAGTAGCCGGTGCAAGGAGCCCGGGTCGGCGGCGGAACGCCCCGGAGTCAGCAGAGCTCGGCCACGGCACGGTCTTCCTGTCCGGAGTTCACAAGCACGAGATTGAATACAACACTGGAAACATCAAGAAAATTTGACGGTATTGCTTCGTAAACAGAGCTGACTCACTATATTGGTACTGAGGCTACAGTCCTTGTAAAAGAAAACATCCTAATCCTTTTTTTCTTTCTTTTTTTTTCTTTTTTTTTTTTTTTGCCTATGCACGACTCGGGCATTTACATACAACAGCTTGAGGAGTCCGCCGAAACACGGCCCCGCTGATAAATTCTGGGCACTGGGTGTGTCCGTGGAAAAGGGCCTTACTTACTGGTTACACTTGGCGCCAGTGTCTTGGATTTACAGTTTCCAAAAAGAATCCATTGAAGGAAGAGAGAGAGAGAAAGAGAGAGAGAGAGAGAGAGAGAGAGAGAGAGAGAGAGAGAATGGGAGAAGGGGGTGTGGGAACGAATCAAGTCCATCACACTTGGTATCAACACCAGCATCTGATTATTCAAACTGAACCGACAGGGGTGGCCAGCCGTCCACACTTCCGAGGGTGAACAGAGCGCCGGCTCCTGTCTGTTGGCCACACTCGTCGAAGCTCCTGAGAAAAAAGCTTGGCTCGGGTCAGCGAGGGCACTCCCGAGCCCGTTACAGCGAAAGACAGTTCCCCAAACCGGTTCCCCAGTCAGTCCTCCGGCTCCACCTCGGCCCGCCGCCCCTCACGCCTCCGAGGAGTACGGATTCTGTGTGCTCAGCTTGTCCTTTTTCAACTTCACGCCGTCCACCAGTTCGAAGTTGTAGTTCTCCAGGGCTGACAAGTTCCTCTCCGACATGGCGTTATGCCAGCAGGCGCAGTAGAGCACCACCCCGCACACGGCGCCCAGCAGCACCCCCAGCGCGCTCATGGCGATGATGGTGATGAGGATGGGGTCCAGGGTCTTCAGCACGTTGCCGGGCTTCTTGGAGATGTTCTTGTCGCCTTCTCCCTCGCCTTCGTAGCCTGGTGTGCTCCCTAAGGATGGAGACCAAAGCGGCTGAGTGAGCCGTGGGGCTGGACCAGAAACAGACAAGGTCACGGGCTGCGGTACTGGCTGCCACTGACATCTGGGGGCTGGGGGTGCCGAGGCAGCCGGGGAGCTCCATGTTGGGAAGGGACCCATTTGGCACCCACCAGGAGGGAGGCTGGTGTTCTGCTAATCTAATTCACAAAGCCCGAGGCCTCCGGCGGCGCTAGATGGATCTGTGCTCAGAGCCCTCGGCCAGACTTACACTTGGCAAATTACTCAGTTCCACAATTTTGGGGGGGTGTTGGGCGGGCGGGGGAGAACTAAAGATTCCCTGCGCATGTGCCTGATCCCCAAAACAGGCACAGGAAAAATTTCGTTCCACATTTCTACACCATGGTGGCAGGCCTAGCACCCCGCTCAATTTATACACATAGCAAGTCGTCAGACTGAATGAGTTGCCGGGCGTAGTGGTGCACGCTTGTAACCCCAGCATTTGGGAGGCTGAGATGGGAGGATGACGGTTCACGGACAGCCTCAGCTACATAGTGAGGCCCTTTGCAACCCAGTGCGACCCTGTTTCGAAAAAAAGAGTAAAAAATAAGGCTAGGGGTGTAGCTTGGAGTTAGAATGCCCCTGGGTCCAATCCCCAGTACTACAAAAAAAAATAATAATAATAGTAATAAAGTAAAATCAAACAAGTTGCCCCAGGTCGGCAGTGGTTCCCTGAAGAGGGGGAGATCTTTCAGGACAGGGGAGCGCTTGCGCCTGGCGTGCAGAAAGGGTCTTGTGGCTTGAGTCAAGACGCCATATCTGAGGTTGAGTAAGAGCCTCTGCAACCCTGCCAGCTTTGCTGGAGACCGTCCTGGCTGAGTCCCGGGGGACGGGTTTTCTTTAGAGTGGAACAGGAGAAACGATTAGCACGAGAGCTCTGAGCCTAACTACCTGCGCCCAGAATGGGGCTCGGCGTTCCCACGCCACACGTGTGGTGTCCACTTAATGACGCTCTGATCAGCAAAGACGCCAATCAGCGGAAACTAAAAATACGAGACCCAAGTCCCTAAACAGGGCCGCGAGCCTTAGGGGCTTATTCATGTTCTCTCCCGTGATGAACTGTTGTTTTGAAACGACTTCTGATAAAGCTGACGTCTCTGTGTGGACTGGTAGTGTGTTCCAGTTTCCAAGAGCAGAGCGCCATGTTTGTCGGCAGGCTCCTGTCTGGCTGTCGAGGACCACGTTTCTAAGGGGGACGGAGGGTGAACGCTGAGCATCTGGGTGCAGGGCTGCCCACAGCGACTGTGTTACTGGGGTGTGTGTCCAGCCACCCCCCATGGCGGATGCGGGAGGGACAGAAACGCCAGGGAGTAAGATGACAGCCCGCCGAGCTTAACTCTGACCAAAGGTCTTGCATCTGCCCACAAAGCAGTGATGAAGGAGAAGCCTGTTTCGGAGTTAACCAGTCTGAGTCCTGACCAGCTGTATCACTTAAGGTTCAGTTTCACTCTGTAAAATGCTAATAAAAGCTGGGCGTGGTGGCGCGCACTTGTCATCCCAGCCTTTGTGAGGCTGAGACCGAAGGATTGTGGTTCGCGGACAGCCTCAGCTACTTAGTGAGGCCCTTTGGAACTCAGTGAAACCCTGTTTCAAAAAAATAAAAAAGAGACTAAAAAATAGGGCGGGGGTATAGCTCAGAGGTACAATGCCCCTGGGTTCCATCCCCAGTACCTCAAAAAATGGCAATAAATAGGCCCCACCGAGCTACTGGGGGGTCTGAAAGGGACAGTGCATGTCAGGTGCTTGGAGCACAGTACCTCCTCAGTAAATACTCCTCAACATTGTCCTCATGAAACCAGGCTTCCAGTCGGGGCAGTGGGGTGACTGACTGACAGAGAAATCGGGCTCGGGTCTCCTGAAGATCCTACCTGGACATCAGCTGGGCATAAGAAATTGGGCTGGTTTTCAGGTACTTTATGAAAAGTCTCACTAGTTACCCATTTTCGTAAATATAAAAGGAGCGTGCCACCCTTTATTATCCGCAGCAGCAGAGCCGTGGCAGGGCAGGTCCTGGGGAGCCGGGGCCCCAGGCTGCACCACCTGCAAGGCTACCCCATGGCGGAGGCTCCCGGGGTCCACCGGCCGCTCAGGAGGGCCTGTGACAGGGCTGACCCACAGCATGGCCCCGGGGCCCCAGGGCTCCAGGCACGGGTGTTTCTATCTTTTCACAGTGCTTTGATACACCAGTGGACTAGAGAAAAAGTTTTCTTCAAAAACACAATGAAATCCGTAAGAAAAATACACGAGAAAATTAGTCTGGAAAACACGTTTACCTGTTTCATCGATTTTAATTTCTGTGTTCTTTTTATCCAGGTCTTCCGGTTCTGCAAGTCAAACAAAATTGGAAAGATATTTGAACTGTCGACAAAAAACAATGTATGCAAACCAAATAGACCAGATGTTCAGACACGCACGCGTGCACACACACGGGCTGCACACACATGCATGCTCCTGTGGGCCTTCCTTTGGAGTTTCTAGTGCAATTGAAACCCACTAATGGGCCTCTGGGCAGCAGGGGGCCCGGATGAGATGACCGGGGATTTGGTGATAGGAAGGTGCAATTCCTTTGAGGGGTGTCGCCTGGAAACCCCCAGCAGCACAGCTGTTAGCAGACTATGTTGTTTCAGAAGAGAAGGAAGACAGAAAGAGGTGGTGTTGGCATCTGGAACGTGGGGGAGCTCTGCTGATTGGGAACAGAAGTAGGGTGTATCTACGGCTACCAGGCAGTGATTCGTAGACGTCTCTTTCCTAAGTTTGGTGTGTGCTAAATGGGCTTTCCAAATAGCGTGACAGCTCGTTGAGGCAAGAGACGGTATCCTGCACATTCAAAAAGTAAGCAGAGTGTGATGGTGTACACCTGTAAACTTGGGAGGCTGAGATAGGAGGACTGCAGGTTCAAGGCCAGCGTCAGCAACTTAGTGAGACCATTAGCAACTTAGACGCTGTTTAAAAATTAAAACTTAATAAGGGCTAGAGTTGAAGCTTGAGGGTAGAATGCTCCTGGGTTTCAATCTTCAGTACCAAAAATAAAATAAAATAAGTAAATAACATTCTATGGGGGAAGTTCATCCCCAAGATCTTTTATGATGTCCAGTGCTGGAAGGGGGCGTTTCAAGCTGCTCTACCTCAGGACTTGGAATAATGCCCAGCACACAGTAGGTGCTCTTAGCAGCCTTTGTTGCGCAGATGAATGAGTAGTAAGTAGTTGATACTCTTAGCGCACCCATGGCTAGATGTTCAGGAATGCATATTTGTTTTGTTTTGTTTTGTTTTGTTTTTTTGTGGTACTGGGGGTGGAACCTAGAGGCTTTCTATCTCCGGGTTATACTCCGAAACCCATTTTATATTTTATTTGAAAACAGTGTCTCACTAAGTTGCTGAGAGCCTCACTAAGTAGCTGAGGCTGGCTTCGAACCTGTGTGAGCCTCCTGTCTCAAGCGCGGGGATTACAAGCGTGCGCTACCACGCCCGGCTTCAGGAATGCATATCTGATGAATAATTATATTTGTCAACAGTTTTGTGTGTGTGTGGTGCTGGGGATTGAATCCAGGGGCATTCTACCTCTAAGCTACACCCCCAGCTCTATTTTATATTCTTTATTTTGAAACAGGGTCTCACTAAGTTGCAGAGAGCTTCATTAAGTAGCTGAGGCTGGCCTCAAACCCAGATCCTCCTTTTTCAGCCTCTCAAGTACTGGGATTACAAGTGTGAGCCACCACGCCCGGCTATTTGTCAACTTTCTACTGGTGCGGCGACAGCAATAAAGTGTTACAATGGAGGTCCAGCTGTGGCCTTCTGAGGACCATGCCTGCCCACACCAACAGCTGAGTGGGAGGATCCCAGGGAAGAAGGCTCACAGAGTCAAGCTATGTTCACTGGTAGCACTGGCCAGGCTGCTTTCCATATAGTACATGCTCATTTAAAGCCCGTGACCCGAATTGTATTTCGCTCTTTCAGCTTGTGGAGTTCCCTTCGCCATCCCCCCAAATCCCGACCACTGCTTTCCTCTTGGAGTGGGGCAGCCATGGTATCGCTTCCACTGCTAATCTACACGAAATGCACATTTTTTTGCAGGATAGACTTGGGCACACGTCATCTGTAAAGTAGCTACATCTGAAAGAGGAAGCTGTAGCGTTTTTGTGAAGATCGGCTAAGGAGTGTGACATTTAAGAGATTTTTCCCCATAGAATGAAAAATATACTTTTATTCACTGTTCTTTTTTTCCACCCAATTTCTTCAATTGACCCTATCAAATTATTGCCACTTTCGGGATTATGCATATTCAATATATTGTATAATAAAAGCTTTGTAAGTTGCAGAAATGACCAAAACCCCATTACAGCCAACAGGCCTCCTTTGTCTTAAATTTGCCCAATAGGCTGATTCCATTTCATTATAATTAACATCCTGTTATATAATGATATATAACAAAAGTTTAAGTGTAGCAAATGGAGCTTAAGACTAATTACTGTGCCATTATATTGCCATTAGCAATGCTATTTGTAATTATATATCAAGAACTAGGGAATATGAATTGGTTTTCCATGTCAGATTTTATCCATATAGTCCCAGGCCCATCAAGACCGACTCTGAGCTAGGAGGCAGAGTGTCTGAATCCCAGCCCTCCTTTAAGTCGCTTTGGCCCTCTTTAGAGTCAGAAACATCTACTTATTTGCAATAAAGCAAAGGATGTTGGTTTCTGTGATTCATCAACAATGAGATCTTAATTAAATTCGCTGTGATCAGAATTTGCGAAGGCCTGCTGTTTTGCTTATGCACTCAGATATTTGGAATTATCCAGATGTCTAAGCTTTTCACTTTGGTCAAAATGTTTTGGTATGCCATATATAGCTTGCAAGCTGAGCCTTTCTGTTTTGCGACGATGTTTGGATTCCACATTATTTATGAAGTTTTGAAGCTACCCGTTAGTAAGAGGGTAGCTTAAGATAAAATGGCCGGATATTATGCCTACGGCCCAGGGTGTGCGTCTCATTCAATGTGCCTTGAGCTCACAGCGAAATGTAGGGTCTACATGAGCAAGAAAAACACCACCATGGCGCGTTCCCCATTGGCCCCTGTGCCAAGCTCATACGTACTTGAACAGTCCTCTTGTGAGATGTGGTTATTGATGCTAATATCGTCCACAGCAATCCCTCCGAGGTTCCCTCTGCCCATCTCGCCTTCAAAAATCACCTAGCAAAATGAGATCATTTCCACAGTAGTTAGATGCTCTTGGCGCAGAGCAGTGTTTACGAGTGCTCTTCCAGCCGAAGCCGAGGCACATAAATTAAATTCGTGAGACGTCGCATAACCCACACTCAGCTCATCACTCCCTATCACCTGCCTGCGGAGGCAGAGAACTTGTCCTCCTACTCTATTTCCACGATACAAACTTTAAGGTGGGGGGAAAAAAGCAGCAAATAAAAGGAACAGTGTCTTGGGACAGCTCAGAAAGAGGAGACAAAGAAGCGCGCTCTTTTTAGCAAACTCGTTCTATCCCTATAATCTTGAAGGTCGTGAAAGTAGCTACGGAGATGGTGGCCACAGCAGAGAGAGCTCAGATCTGGGTAAGACTCGAAAAGACTCTTGGGAGAATCCCTGCCTCTCCTTTGCATCCCTTTCCTAAGAGTGCGCCGGAAGCCAGGGCCTTTTCCAGCCTAGAAGGCGCCTTACCTGATAAAGTTTCAGAGACTTGTGGAGCAAGACACGGCCTTCCTTCCAGCTGTCTCCTTGGTGCCCGATGGCCATCCAGACCAGCTGGTCATACTCTTCGGGCTTCTGGTAGCGCAGCTTGACCCTCAGCGTGCCCACGTGGGAGCCGGACATGTGGTACCAGAAGGTCATGCAGTGCGCGGAGCTCTGGGAATAGACCACGGGGCTCACCAGGCGGGCCACTTTGCCCTTCTGACTTTCGTCAGCTTGGGAATAGATGAAGTTTCCATCTCCTGCTGTGACAAAGCACTGTGTTAGGGAGAGTGCCACGGACGGGGCCCCCTGGTCTCTTTGAAGTGCCACCAGTCAAAAGTTCTCTCCAGAGCTGAGCCTCAAGTAGGAGAAAGAAAACGCCCAAGAAAGCTTCAGGGCTATAGGCACCCCAGGTTCTCCTGCGAGCCTCTGGCCTCTAGTCAGCTCCTGCCTCTCTGGGACCCAAATACCTGACAAGAACTTAGAGAAGAAAAGGTTTATTCTTTTTTTGTGTATTGCACCGGGGCATTCTACCTCCGAGATACACCCCAGCCCTATTTTTTATTCTTTATTTTGAAACAGGGTCTCACTGAGTTGCAAGGGCCTCACTAGGTAGCTGAGGCTGTCCTCAAATTGTGATCCTCCTGTCTCAGCCTCCTGAATGCTGGGATTACAAGCGTGCAAAAGGTTTATTCTTAGCTCAAGGATTTCGAAGTTCAGTTCGTGGTTGGCCAGCTCCAAGGCAGAAACATCATGGCGGGAGGGTGTGGCGAAGGGAAAATGCTCAGGGAAGCCAGAATGTGAGGGGGAAGGGAGCAGGGACAGCTAGCGGGCCAAGCCACGCCCCCAGTGACCCGCCTCCCCGGCCACGCCCCCTGCCTACCATGCAAATGATTAATCCATCCAGGGCTCCTCTACCAGGGAGACTGGAGCCCTGACTGAGCATTGCTGCGTGGCCAACCCACGAGCTTTCTCATCTTGGAACCCCGTCCCTCTGTGGGTCGACATCTGATGGAGGAGGCTGCAAAGCAGCCGCCAGGTGGGATCCTGGCCGTGGGGAATGAGCTGTCATCTAGACACTGGCCCGGACTCGAGGTGGCCTTGGTACCACTGCGGGCAGGTTGGAGGCACAGTCTCTACCCAGACTTCTTAGTGTGTGACTCTAAGAAAATCTAGCTTGCTGCCGCTTTAAGAGGGCTTGGGCGACACCCATGTGGACACTGACATTGAACTGCCTAGTTTAATGCTCCTGGTCATCCTCTGAGCAGGATTTCTGGTTGTTTAATGAACCTTTGGTCACTACAGTTGACAATTATAAAGCTGCAAATTTCCCAAATATTCTATACTTTTTTTTGGTACTGTGGATTGAAACTAGGGGTAGTCTACCATGAAGTCACACCCTCAGTCCTTTTTTAGTTAAAAAAAAAAAAAAGTTTTTTTTTTTTTTTTGGCAGTACTGGGGATAGAACCCAGGGACATTCCACCTCTGAGCTACACCCCGGCCCTATTTTTTATTCTTTATTTTGAAATAGGGTCTCACTGAGTTGCAAAGGGTCTCACTAAGTAGCTGAGGCTGTCTGTGAACCATGATCCTCCGGTCTCAGCCTCCTGAATGCTGGAATTACAAGCGTGCACCACCATGCCCTGCTAGTTTTAAATTTTGAAACAAGCTTGTGCTAAGTTGTTGAGGGTCTGAGTAAGTTGCCGAGGCTTACTCAAACTTTCGATCCTCCTGTCTCTGCCTCCCAAGTGCGGGGATCACAGGCGGGCACCACCACCCAGTAGGAGTCTTTATTTTTTTCTCTTAGACTTCAATGTATTTGTCCTCAGTCTGCAGCAATGGCCTATGACTTCCTTAAACACACCGAAAGCCTCAACTGCCTGTCCAGCTTCTATCTGATGTGCATCGAATCCAAAGAGGAGCAAGGTTGCGTTTTTGAGGCTCATTAGAATGTGCGCCTCTGGCAACGTCAAGGCTCACAGAGTCTCGGGGCTTGGCTCTTGGCTTGGCTTTTAATTACCCCCCTGGGAACATTTTCTCCTGCCACCGCCTGGTCAAAACACACGACTCAGGGCTCACCGTTTGCTCTGCAAATAGAAGGCCGCGGTCTCAAGCCTCGTCTGATGTAAGAGTGCCTGGTGCTTGGGCCTCTTGGGCAGCGGGATCTCTTGTCTGCCCAGGAAGCTATATGCACCTGCAGGGTGCTCCCTACTGTGCGCAGCAGTCGCCTGTTTTGAGGGTGTCCGGGGGGAGTGGACACCTTGCAATAGCCTGTTTTGAGGGTGTCTGGGGGGAAGTGGACGTTAGCTGGCCACTTTCTTCCCTTGCCTGGCTGCCTCCATGCACTCCTCCCAGAACCCTCTTCTTAAGACCGATGGGGGTATGAGAAAAGCTAGTGCCAAGCTCCAGCAGTACGTATGCCAGGGGAGGACGTCCCTCTAATTCTCTGCCCTGTGGAGTGTCCCCTGGGTCCCAGCGGACTCAGTCACTCCTGAGGTTTCCTTTGTTGAGCTATTTTACCAAGCCGTGGCCACCTGCCTGTGGGACTGTGTAGTGAGACAAGGGGCGGGTCACTCCACCTGGATGGGTGGGAAGAACACACCTGCCCGTCTCAGCACCCCCCGTCCTCAGTCCTATAGAAATCACTAAGGTTGGCAAAGTTGCAGAGGAAACACGTTTGTGGAGCCTACTTATGAGTCTATTTGTTAATATTTGCTTAGGCCGGCCAGGGAACAGGTGGCAGAGGAAGGAAAGAACAGATACAATTAGAAAACGAAGGACCAAGAAGCGCCTCCTCTCTGCTCTGCTCCATCGAAATAAAATTCCATTTTATTTACTCATAGTACTGAAGACGGGACTCAGGGGCATTCTACCTCTGAGCCACATCCCTGCCCTATTAAGTTTTTATTTTGAAGCAGGGTCTCGCTAAGTTGCTAAGGCTGGCCTTGAACCTGGGATCCTGGTCTCGGCCTCCCAAGTGGTGGGATTGCGGGCGTGCACGGCGCCCGCTCTCTGTGGTCCTTTAACAACAATCTGATGTCACTCCCCTGCTGGAAGCCCTTCAGCGGCCTTCTGCTGCCTTCCGCCCATCCCAACTTCTCACCAGCACCGATGCCCAGGCAGCTTCAGTCCAAACCTCCTTGTGCACACCTGCTTTGCCTTGCCAACCTCCAAGGCAGGACCTCTTTGATTTCCTTTTCTGGTTCTGGGGCTTGAACCCGGGGCGTTCTACCTCTGAGCTACACCCCAGCCTTTTGTTTCACTTTTTTATTTTGACACGGGGTCTAGCTAAGTTACTGTGCATTGGCCTTGGACCTGTAATTCTCCTGCCTCGGCCCCAAGTCCTGGGGTGACAGGCTGAGATGGTACCTCCTTCTCTGACCCCTCTTGGGGCTTTCTGCCTTCGCTGCTCCCCTTCCGTGGGCAGGGGGAAGGTGAGTCATTAGGGATGAATTCACGCATGGACTCCCACTTCTTAGACACCACACCCCAGACGGGAGTGAAGCTGAAGGACCCGGAAAGGTGGTAGTAGCATTGGGTGCAATGTGGGGGCATCGAATAAAAATAAGGGCCCAGTGGAAGTGTCCAGAAGGGTGCTGAGTAAGATTTTTTGAAAAGAGCTGACAAGCCAATTAATTTGGAGACCATGGTCGGACACGGGGTGATATGGTAGGCTGCATGTCGTACTTTTCCATTTTATAGAGGGACTTGAACGTCGGTAGATTTGGACATCTGTGGGTCCTAGGATCACTGCCCCGTGAGTTCAGGGGGACCCATGACCGAATCTGCATAGAGCCAGTACACGGGCCCACTCCCCGTCTGCCACGTGAGAAAGCCACGCAGGTAACTCTTGTGTAATGAACCAGGGGATCAGGCTCACTTTGGGAACTCTTCTGTAAGGAAGTACCTGGTTTTGTTTTTAGAGGTCAAATACAGAAAACCAGGTGGAAATCCTTTAAGTTCAGCACTGGGCGTTTTACCTACCTAAGTAGTAAAAATTAAAAGCAAAACAAAAACAAAAACAGAAACAAAAACCGAGCCAGGTGTGGTGGCACACATGTGGCTTGTAATCCCAGCCTTCGGGAGGCTGAGACAGGAGGATCGCGGTACGTGGCCAGCCTCAGCTACTTAGTGAGGTCCTTTGCAACCCAGTGGGACCCTGTTTCAAAATAAAGAATAAAAAATCGGGCTGGGGGCCTAGCTCGGAGGTAGAATGCCCCTGGGTTCCATCCCCAGCACTGCAAAAACAAACAAAACAACCCCCCCCCAAAACCCCAAAAAACTCACAATGTCTAATTTGCAAAGTTCCAAGCAATATTATTTAAGAAGCCACTTGTCATTCTGTGTCCACCGCGTGGGAGCGAGCTGTCTGTACGGCTCTTTTTATCTAGATTCTTTCCCTTCCCTTAACAAGTCCCGCCTTTCAGACACCAGGCTGGCCGTTCGCTCTCAGATGACTGCATGTCTCGGGCTGCAGGAGCCTCTTCTCCTCAGAGCAGACCCAGCAAGTAAGTGCGGGTGGCCAGAGCACAGAGGCACCGAGGCCTCAGGACTCCCAGCTGCCGGCCGAGGCCAGCCCTCCTCCCATCCATCCGACCCATCCGCCAGCCTGGAGCGCACTGGTGTTTCCCTTTCGGGGGTTTTATCACAGTGCTGGGCCAGGAACCCTGTCTTCATTTCTTCAATTAGCACGTCCCTTCTGCCAGCCTTTTAGCTTCTCGTCTCTGGCTACCGCAGCTTTTAACCTCCTCTGCATGTCAGATCCTGCCGAGCGATTTCCCTTCACTTTGCATCAATTTGCCCGCCATTACTGCCTTCGTTTCGGCTAATTGCATTTAGTTAATTTCATGCCATTTACATGTACAGTGCCACTGACAGTCAAAGTATTTTAAGTTTTCTAAAGCTGCTTGTCTTGAGGCTCAATGGAAAGTGTCTCTGCATTGAAGGAGCCCAAGTTCATCCAATTTCCCTGTCATTCCCACAAGCTGGCCCTGGTGCAAGGAGGCCTGTCCAACCTGTCACTGCACAAATAAAATGTGAGCTGAGCAGAGAAACTGAACAGGCGTGGAGGAGCGCCCTCTGCTCGGCCGTGGCCACGGCACAGAGCGCTCAGCACTGTCCACGGCCCACGGGTACCCTCGGGGAGCCAAAGCTGAGTGTGCAGCCTTCTGCATCACGGAGTCCAGCAAGGGTGTGGGGCTGGGTGTGCATGTGCATGCATGTATGTGTGCATGTCGGTGTGCTTGTGTGCGCACATATGCACGCACGCGTGTGCATGTGTGTACTTGTGCATGTGTGTACACGTGTGTGCGTTGTGTACTTGTATGTGCAAGTGTCTCGTGTGTGCATGTGTGTGCTTGTATATGTGCATGCATGTGTGCTTGTGTGTGCATGTGTGTGCTTATGTATGCACGTGTATGCATACGTGTGCATGTGTATGTGTGTGTGTGCTTATGTATGTGTGTGCTTGTATGTGCATGCGTATGCATACATGTGCTTACGTATGTGTTTGCCTGTGTGTATGTATGTGCATGCGTGTGCTTGTGTATGTGTGTGCACATGTGTGTGCTTGTGCATGTTTGCGTGCTTGTGTGTGCTCTTGTGTCTGCATGTGTGTGCCCTTGTGTATGTGCATGTGTGTGTGTGGACACGTGGCTTTCTGCAGACACTGCTGGTTCTTTAGAGGGGACCCCAAGGGCAGTGATGAAATGGCTGGAAGAGAGACAGGCCGTGAGTGGGTAACGGAGGTCGCGGGTGCTGGGCTCCCTCTGCCCCACTCCTTCTTCCCTGGCCAGTTCATCTTAGGAGAGAGAGTAGGCAGGAGGTGGGGTGGGGCTGGGGGCGCTTCCCCCTACTTTGTTCTACCTTGACTTCAGGGGCACAGAGAGCAAGCGTTAGGCCTTTTGTTTCTTTGGCCATAGTATCAAAGCAGTGACGCAGTGCACGCCTCGGTGTGAATTAATGGAGCCAGAGAGAAGGTTCCTAGGATGTGGTCTCACTGTTGAGCAGGACTGTGGACCTGTGCTCTTCATTACTGTTTCTTTTGCTACATTGTGTATGTTTAAAATTGTCCTTAATAAAAGAGCTGGGCATGATGGTATATGTCTGTCCTCCCAGTACTTGGGAGGTTGAGACAGGAGGGCCGCAGGTTCAAGGCCAGCCTCAGCAACCCAGCCAGACTCCGCAGCAACCTAATGTGACCTTGTTAAAAAAAAACAAACCCTCAACAACAACAACAACAACCAACAACAACAACAACAACCAACAACAGAGCTGGGGTAAAGCTCAGATGTACAACGGCCCTAGGTTCAATCCCCAATACAAAAAAAAGTATGAAATGGGAATAAGTCTCCAACGTGGACTTGGGCCAGCTTGCTCTTCTTCTGGGAGGCTGACAGGTGGCCAAAGCCAGCTTCTCTCCAGACAATGAAAGCATGAAGAAATGTGGCGAGCATCCTCCGCCGCCGCCCCGTGGCCCCTCACCTGTGTGGTCCTGGATGGGTCCTGTCTTGCTGGTGAGGACTCTCCATCTGAGCTGCACCTGACTGTCGTGCTCCCAGTGACAGAAGGTCTTGTGAAAGCCCCAGCCAAACTCGCAGTTGAAACCGTAGGTGGGAAACTCTTCAGGGGTGGGAGGGACAACAGAGACAGAGGAAGAAGGCGATTTTAATCACATGGGGTCACAAAGGCCTTTCATAACGTGCATGAACGGCATGATTTTTGTAACTTCAAGTCTGTTGGGAAATTCTGGAAAAGCAGCAAGATCCGGGATGATCAACAAACCACTTGGTGCATGGAGACGTCGAAGTGTTTGCGAAATCACATTTGGTATTATTATGATTTTTTAATCTAGCTTTAAAAAGATTATGGACTGCCTGTCAGATTGGGCTTACATAAAATTCCCAGGAAGGCAGCTTTCCGAGGCACATATATTACATCTGCAGCATTTCTGTTATTTCCAGGATATTTAATGTGAAAGCGACTCTGTTTCTGGGGATGAGTCATTTGTACTGATAGCCATCACTGAAGAGAATCTTATTAGAGGTTGACCTGTGAACCTCAACAGTTTAGAGACGGGGTTCAGCCCGGGGGCCTCTTGATTCTCGCCAGGGCTGATGCATGGGAGGTCTTGGGTCAGGGTAGAAATCTCTTAAGCATTTTTTCTAGACTTTTTCCTCCTGCTTTCCAACAGGTCAATTAACTTAAGAATAAGTTTCTGCTTTTTTTAAGTGAATTTCTACATTTGCATATAAATTGTTCGCTCCACTTTAAACCCCAATGCAAGGTCATGTAAGCCAAAGCACATTAAAATAGCCACCTATTTTAATATATTTTTTGAAAGCTTTAAAAGGTTCCGTTAGAAGCTAAAAAAAAAAAAAAAGCGTGAAGAGAATTGCAGAATGAAGTGGTCTTTGTGTCCTGGGGCCTCTGAGGGAGGGGCTCGCTAGCTATGGGTGGGTGTTAAGACTTACGGCCTTATTTTTTTTTCAATCCCCCTTTTGAAAGGCAGTTGACTTTTTTTTTTTTTTTTGGTACTGAGGATGGAACCCAGGGGCATTCAACCTCCAAGTTACACCCCCAGCTCTATTTTTTATTCTATATTTTGAAACAGGGTTTCACTGAGTTGCAGAGGGCCTCATTAAGTAGCTGAGGCTGTCCCCGAACCACAATCCTCCTGTTTCAGCCTCCCGAATGCTGGGATTACAAGTGTGGCCACCATGCCGGGCTAGGAGGTTGAAAAAAAAATGAAATCATTGATACCCATAATTTGTTTTTGATAAAAGTAAGTTTAACAATACTATAAATTATATATATACACACACACACACACACACACACACACACACACACATATGTACATATGTATAAATGGGGGTTCATGGAGAGTATGTTCTACCTTGGAGCTACACTCCAGCCCTTTTGATTTTGCAACAAGGTCTCACTAAGTTGCTGAGGCTGCCCTTGAACCCCTGATCCTGTCTCAGCCTCGTAAATACTGGGATCACAGGTGCGCACCACTGCACCCGGCAGCAGTAAAAATAATCCTAGAGATGAAATTCTCCTGTTTCTTCGGTCTCACTCCTCCCCACAAATACAGCGGAGCACCGGGCGTTGATCCTCTCAGGTAGGAGGGCCTTTGCTTCTCTTGGGTTTAGGCATTCCACAAGATGGCAGTATTGAAACAGACAGAGGTAAGGGGCCTGATCAACTGAACTTAAGCCTCAAAAAAATGGCTATGTACAATAAAGGAAGCCTGCTATTATGTGCGGCCTTGGGGTCAGGCTGAGACCAGATCTCCCTTTGAGCGCGTCTTTAACTTGCCTGAGTGGTTAACACAAAATACCTCACTTTCTCCTCGGAGCCTGGTTTCCCAGCCCCTTGCCTGGCTTTAACAATGGCTCGGGGAATTTTTTTTTTTTTCTGTAGTACTGGGGATTGAATCTAGGGGTGTTCTACCTCCAATCTGCACCCCTAGCTCTAGTTTTTATTCTTTTTATTTTGAAACAGGGTCTCACTAAGTTGCGGAGGGCCTCACTCAGTAGACGAGGCTGGCCACAGACCTGCGATCCTCCTGTCTCAGCCTCCCGAGTGCTGGGATTACGTGTGCGCCCCCGCGCCCGGCTGGCTGGGGGAGATTTAATGTAACAATGTATTGGATAGATAAGGAGGATTTACTCAGCATCTGGGTTTCCAGCGAACTCTTCCAGGCGCTAGTCCACCTTTGGAAGGAAACTACCCTATGACTAGTCAAATCTGAGCCAGGTAGAGCTTCCTAATAACCATACAGCCTCCTAATGTGTAGACAAGCCGTGTGAAAAAGCAAAGCGGTGGATTTCCCAAGAGCGTGCTGGTTTAGTAGCAATGAGGCTGTGTTGAATACCGTAGTCATTGGAGAGGTGTCTTTCATGTTAGTTTATCGTGACCATGAGCCAGGTCTTGGCACGGCACGAGAGCTCTCTCCAATAAACCTCCATGGTGGGGCGGGTAGCATTATGGAGAAGAAACATCAGTGCAAAGGGCCTGAATGTTTGGGCTCAGATGTCGCCGTCCATACCCAGGAAGGCACTCTCGCACAATCTCGTGCTAGAAATTGCCAAGACCAGAAAATGATACTGTGTGACGTTTTGATTTTTCTCCTGAGAGGTACTTTAAGGAGGCCAGTACCTGCAGGAGGGTAGGGAACCAACATGGCGCACAGATTTCTCGTTCTGTCTGCCTTGACAATACATAAAACTTCCTCTGTAGCACAGAGAAACCATATCATCTGCTGTTTTCAGAACCACTATTCTGATGGTATGAAGAATCTGAACATGGCTATTTTTTTGTAATGATCTAAGCCAGGGGTTGGCTTTACCCGAAAAGATGGTCCTGGGGATTTTGCTCCCCGCGGAGCGTCTTGAGCGGCCTGGCCCATCTTGTGAATCTACCTAGCAGAATGGCTATAACTTTTGGTATCTATTGCTTCTTTACCTACTTGCCTCAGTCCTGTATCGCTCAGCCATCTCGAAATGTCCTCAAGTCAATGAGTTTGGTGGGCGAGGGTCACGGAGCGCTGTGCTCGCAATTCAAGCCCGGGTAGGAAGACAATTCAACGCACCCAACGCTCATGAACATTTATAGAAAGAAAAAAGAAATCCAGAGAAGGAGAAAGAGAAAAGGCCAGAAGGAGAGGAGAGAATGTGGGGGGAAGAAAGAAACCAAAAGGCAAAAAGACGCGGGAAATAAACACAGGGACTGTTGACCTCTACGTTTTCAAAATATTACCCGGGCCCCGTAGCTGCACACGGCCCTCATTAAATCCAATGGGAATAATCTGGTCAAATCCCTTCTCGACTCTTAAAAATAGCAGGAAACACTATTCTGGACTTAAAATAAATTTACAGCCTCTGAGAGCGACTGCCAGCCGCGCAGGCTGAGCCCGCCTCTCGCCGCTGATCCTGAGCGCCGTGTGTCTACGCACGAGGACTGAATTTCTAGACCTGGGACGCACACCTCCTGGGCACACTCACTGCTGACTGCTGGCCGGGCCTTCTGGTCCCCCTGCGCGGAGGCTTGTGCGCAGGAGTTGGCACAGAGTACGCCATCCTATGTGGGCAGCCGGCGTCATGCACCTGCCGACAATCCGGTGGGGTTGTACTGAGGATAGAACCTAGGGGCTTTTCTACCTCTGGGTTATACTCTCAAACCTATTTTGCACTTTATTTGGAAACAGGGTCTCATTAAGTTGCTGAAAGCCTCACTAAGTAGCTGAGGCTGGCTTTGAACCCTGTCTCAGCCTCCCAAGCGCGGGGATTACAAGTGTGTGCCACCACGCCCGGCAAGCAGAGCCACTTCAGAGTGGCTTTAATGTCCGCTCTGGCAAGAAAAGAAACTAGACTAGCAGTTAATGTGCGTGACATGCCAGGGCTCTGTTCAGTCGCCTGTCTCTCTTTCTGGTCCCAGAAGCCATCGAAAGCCCACTGAATCACCATCCTCCCAGCCAGGCATGGTGGCGCACACTTGTAATCTTAGTACTTGGGAGGCTGAGATGGGAGGATCGTGTTTCTCAGACAGCTTTGGCTACTCACTGAGGCCCTTTGCAACTCAGTGAGACCCTGTTTCCAAATAAAGAATAAAAAATAGTGTCGCTCGGAGGTCGAATGTCCTTCCTGGGTTCTATCCCCAGTACCGCAAAAAAGAAAAGAAAAGAAAAAAAATTAAAATTACCATTCTTTCTCCCCAGCAAAGTATGCCTGGGGTAGAGAAGCTTCTGCAAAGGCAGGAAGCCAGCGGCAGGCAGGGCTGCCCTTCTGAGATCTCTCCGGCTGCCCAGCCATCCCCGAAGGCCGCATTTCCTAACTTGAAATGATTCTCTGCTCAGCCTCCCAGGACTTCTGCAGGAATTTTGTCACCCTGAGCTCACCCCAGGAAGCTGGGGGTTAAGCCCAACGGGAAGAGAAGCTTCTTTGCTGTTTAATCAGGCCAAGAGTGCCAACGTCTTTTAAGGAAGCATACTAATTAGAACGCTCCTTTCTCCTTTCTGCCTGGCTGGGGGGTGTCAGACTGTTGAGGAACATTGATACACACCACACGCCCCATTAATAAATGACTATGCAGGCCAAGGCTGCCTGCGTCTCAATAAAGGAAACGCAGAAAGCTGGCGAGCTGACCTGTTCACCTCGCTCTAATGATTAACTTTAAAGTATTTAAAACCTCTGATTGCTTATACAGACCATTTCCCCCATGTGTGCCTGTGGGGGAGGAATGTCCCAGAATACTAAAACAAAACAAAGGGCTCCAGGAAGATCCCTGTGGAAAGAAACAGGCTGGTCTTGGACAAAGAGCTGCCGCTAGCGCTTGAGGAGCCTTAGACTGCTCTAGAACACGCTCTGACAAAGCCTGGTCGCCTGGACCAGGGCACACCCCTGGGATTTTTTTCTTTTTATAAACTCTGATCCTCAGAACTGACAAACTACAAACTTTGCCCGCCTCCAGTTTGCAGGATTGCGATGTAGAGAAATAGTCGGGTTGCTGGCGGAGAGATTTCCTTCTCCTGTGAGTTTGCAAACACGGCTCAAGTCCTAGCTGAGCTGGGTTTAAACAGAGTATGTTGCTCGGGGCTTCGGCTCAGAGCTGGGAGTGTCACCATTTGGCAATTAGTGATGGAGCGGAAACCCTCACGTGAATGAAAGGACACGGCATCTACAGCTCAGGCCCGGAGCCCAGGTGCCCCGTGGCACCTGTTTCTAGGACTTGCGGGGAAACCAAAGACAGAGGGCACAGCCATCCCATCGGCTATTTGGGAGCCCACAGGGAGGGGCGGATGGAAGCCACTATGTTTTATCTCTCGTTCGATACCTGATTGTATGGTGCTGTCTATGATGGTTGGCTTCTCCGTGGTCAGCACGGTGGTACCGCCTAAAAAACAAAAGCAGTAAAGCACAAACTGAAGAAAATGGAGGAGTTTGAAGTCCTGTTGCATGCTTATATACATCTATTAAAGGCAAACATTTTCCAGAGGAAAGCCTTCCTCTAATGCCAGCTTAACAAGGATTCAAATAACATTACTTTTCACTCAACACATTTGTGTTTCAAAAATATTTCACTGAGATGGGCGTGGCGGGGGCACACTTGTAATCTTAGTACTTGGGAGGCTGAGAAAGGAGGATCGAAGGTCTGAGGACAGCCTCAAGAAGAAGTGAGACTCTCATCAACCAAGTGAGACCCTGTTTTAAAATAAAAATAAAACAGACCCGGGGGTGTAACTTGGAGGTAGAATGCCTCTGAGATCAATCCTCAGTACCAAAAAAAAAAGTTTATTTATTTATTTACTTGTTCAGTTACTTGGCCAGATCCTCAGCAACTTAGCAAGACTCTGTCTCAAAATTAAAAATAAAAAGGGTTACGGGTGTAGATTAGTGGTAGAACATCCTTGGGTTCAATTCCCAGTATCATAAAAAATTTTGCTAAATCAACAAATTAACATTGTATACATTGTTATAGCTACAAATCAACATTGTACGGCTATACATTATGTTTACAGTGTATAACATGATGTTTTGATATACACACATATTTCTATATACCTTGTGGAATGGCTAACTCAGGCTAATTAACATAGGTATTACCACACATACCTATCATTCTTCTGTGGTGAAACATAAATTCTACTATCCTAGCAATTTCCAAGTATGTAACATATACTAACACACTTTTTTTGGCGCTATGGATCGGACCCAGGGGTATTCATTCGACCTCTGAGTTTCACCCTGAGGCCTTGTTTTTTATTGTGAATTTTGAAACAGGGCCTCTCTACGTTGCTGAGGCCCGCTCCGACCCGTGATCCTCCCGTCTCAGCCCCCAGGTCCTGGGATGCCAGGCGTGGACACTGCCCGGACGCCCGCACTTCTTTTTAAGGTACAAGAAACCAGGGTACCTTAAAAAGTACCTTAAAAAGAAGGCACAAGAGCCTCACGCTGAGACTGTGTTCCTGCGGCGTTCACTGACTCCAGGACTGAGCCGGGCACACGCCGCAGCCGGGAGACCTGAGGGCCTCGGGACGTCCTCCGAGGCTGGCCATTACACTTGCCCTAACCTTGCAAGCGTGACACAGTTCCCAGTTCCCAAGCTTCCAGACGCCCAAGGCCGGTCCCCTCAACCCAATCAGAAACCAGAGGTTTCAAGTGGCCAGCGGTGGCTCCCCTTTTCCCCTCCGTCCTTTTCTGCGGCTACAGCTGTTTATTTTTCCCAAGGACAAATATTCTACCCAGTGTGTGGTTTGGCGCCATGATAGGAGGCGGTGGGGAAGGAAGACAGGGGATGGGTAAACCTTTCTTCCCAGGCCCAGGGAACCAGAGACTTGAGCAAATCCTGCCCTGAGCGTCTGTGCCCCTGCAGACAGTTTGGGGCAGTTCTGGAATGCCTGACCAGGGGACGGGACGCTGACTCACGAGATCTAACTTTATTTAAGTTCTCTCATAATCATGGTACTTCTGGGTGTGTGTGTGTGTGTGTGTGTGTGTGTGTGTGTGTGTGTGTACTTTTTGGTAGCTCCAGGGGGGTTCTACCTCTGAGCTACCTCCCTAGCCCTTTTTTATTTATTTTTAAATTGTTATTTATTTATTTTGGGTACTGGGACTTGAACCCATGCGGCATGCTGCCACTGAGCACACTCCCATCCCTATTTTATTTCTTTATTTTGAGACAGGCTTTTGCTAAGTTTCAGAAGGGCTCGCTAAGTTGCTGAGGATGGCCACAAACCTTCGATCCTCTGGTCTCAGCCTCCCAAATACTGGGATTACAGGCATGCATCACTGTGCCTGATTAAAACATGTTTGTTTTGTGGTACTGGGAATGAAACCCAGGGGCACTACACCTCTGAGCTACATCCTCAACCCTATTTTTTATTCTTTAGTTTGAAACAGAATCTTGCTAGGCTGATGAGAGTCTTATATCTAGCTGAGGCTGTCCTAGAACCTGCGATCCTCCCATCTCAGCCTAAGTACTGAGATTACAAGCGTGTACCATCACGCCTGGTTCTTGGAAGTAGTGCTCTTCAACTTGGCCAACCATAAGAGTGACCTGGATTGCTTGTTTAAATTGCAGTTTCTGAGCCAGTAGTGGTGGCGCATGCTTGTAATCCCAACATTCAGGAGGCTGAGAAAGGAGGATTCGGGTTCGCGGACAGTCTCAGCTACTTAGTGAGGCCCTTTGCAACTCAGTGAGACCCTGTTTTAAAATAAAGAATAAAAAATAGAAAAATAGGGTAGGGGTATAGCTTGGAGGTAGAATGCCTCTAGGTTCCATCTCCAGTACTGCAAATAAATAAATAAATTTCAGTCTCTTCTCCGTTCACCACCCACCTTCCCCACAACAGACTGTCTAGGAGAAACACTTGAAATCTGTCTTTTTCAGAGCTTCCTAGATTTGTCTTATCGGCCATTAAATTTGGGAAAAGAGTGGTTTGCTTTTTTATTGCTGAGATGCTTAAGGAAGCTGTTGTTTTTAAGTGTAAAAGCCAAGCAGATTGTAGCAGAAGTAACCCGTCTTTTATCTCCATACACTAATGCAGGGTAAGGGCTAGACGGGCCCAAGACTCATCAGGAGTTGTGGAGATAACTAAGATACCATAATTGCGCACCCTGCAAGAGTAACATTCAGTGAAGACTTGGAATGATCTTTACTCTGGCCAGGACTATCCTGGGGCATCCACGGATCAGAATTCACGTTATATACTGATATCATGGATCAGAGAGCCCTCAACCGTGCTCCCGGAGTGCGCTGGGGATCTCTGAGCTAATCAACCGCAGCACCCAGCCAGAGCAGCGCAGCTCTCCGGGTAAGAACGAGGCACAGGCGGTCACACACGTGTGTGGCCTCGACAAGCCAGCCACTAAGAAGGGATTATATATATTATGGGTTAAGAAGGTGAATCTGTAATGGCAGTCTTGGAGGAAGGCCAGAACACATTAGCATTCCGTTCCCAGCGGTCTTGGAGGACAAAGATTCAAGGTGAGAATTCACTTTTTATATCTGATATGCATTATCAGTTTTGTTAGAGTTTGGGAGCCAAATTCCACTGTTGGGTACACAAGGGGCTCCGATGTGGCCTAGTGTGTTATCTAATGACTTCAAAGGCATTTGCAAATGAGTAACTCACCTTGGCCAGCCAGGCAGGCAGGGAGAGCAAAAGCTCAGTCCTGTACACCAGGCTCAGCTCACCCCGAATTCAGCGCTGCTCAGAAGGAACCTACAATTTGTTCTCCCCCGATATGCAAAGAGGTCATCCCAAGAGAGGAAATTGAACAGATACCACTGTGCCCAGGACCTGCACACCATCAGAGACTACCGACCCGCTTCCTGGATCCCACCCATTCGGCTAAAGCAGGGCTGCTCTTGGTCTGGTTTTATTACACGAAACATCCCACATCTCCAGCCCTGGCAGCAATGCCTGTGACCATGAGTTTCAAGGACACAGCGGGGTGTGTGAGCAGAGGAGGCGCATCTTTAAGATGTAAAGAGGGACTTGGGTTAGGTGAGGTTTCGCTCCTTAAGAACAACTGCATATGAGCACAGCTTTTTCCAGAAAAGAATAATGCGCAATTTTTTTTATGGTGGAACTGGGGTTCCTGGAAACCCTTCTACCTCGGGGCTACACTCCCAGGCCTATTTTATACTTTTTATTTGGAAACAGGGTCTCTTAAGCCTGCGTGACTGGCTTTGAAACTGCGCAATCCTCCTGTCTCCGCCTCCCAAGCGTGGGGATTACAAGCGCGCCACCACGCCTGGCTATAATGCGTAATTCCATCGAGCAAAATATGTTGTTAGAAATGAAAAAACTGACCTTAATGTGTTAATGAACACGAATCATAAGAATATCTCTTAAAATCACGTGTGTGTGTGTGTGGTATTAGGGATGAACCTAGAAGCATTCTCTCTCTGAGCCATATCCCAAGCCCTATTTTATTTTTTTAAATTTTTAATCATGGTATTACTAAATTGATGAATGTCTCACTAAATTGCTGAGGTTGTCCTTGACCCTGCACCCTCCTGTCTCCGCCTCTCACGTACTGGGATTGCAGGTGTGTACCAACATGCCTGCCACACTCATCTCATCTTGGTAGGGTGTGGGGTGGGCATGATCAACATCCTCAGAGGTTCTTAATGTTTTTGTGTTATTTATAGAACTGTTGAGGCAGATGTACTGGCCTGAGAAAATAACTTCTTTCTTTTTAAGTGGGAACATGTTAAAATTTAGGAATTTTTTTCTCTCTCTACTCGAAAAGCAGTTCTAAACACTGTAGGTAAGGCAAAACCCTATATTTGTAAAAGGGCTGGCAGTGTTCCCACTCTAAATGACCCATTTTCTGCGGTTTGTGTCTACGCCATACATGATTAGCTCCAGGCTAACGTACTTGCCCTATTTCATTCAAAGGCTTCGGTTTCAAATGATTCAGTCATGAACTAATGAGAGAGAGAGAGAGAGAGAGAGAGAGAGAGAGAGAGAGAGAGAGAGAGAGGTTTGTTCTGGTATGAATACTAAATCGGAGGCTTTTTTCTAATCAATATTAACTAAGTACTTTAGGGTTTATAAAGAAAGGAACCCGTTCCACAGAATGGCAATTGGGAAGGGTAGACTGTGGGGCTGCAATCACTCGTCTTTATGAAAAATTTCACTCTGTATGTGTGATGGGGTCACAAAATCCTGCCGCCTGAGGCCGAGCTTGTGGTAGGCAGCCCCGGGAAGGTTCAGTAGGACCTGGTTCTGCTTTTTTTTTTTTTTTTTTTTTTTCAGCTGTAGGGTTTTCAACTTCAACTAGGCATCTTACATAGAAAATGCCTTTGCGTTAACTACTTTTGGTGGCCCGTGGTTACTTCTATGTAAGATTTTCATTCAAAAACCCATATGTAATGCTTATTGGTTACATGAATGTAAGCGATGATCTTGGCCATTTGGAGGGCACAGTTTCAGGAGGTGGGATTAAGACGTCATGGGTTCATAGCATACTAAATTTCTAGGTTAGGCTTTTTTTTTAACCCTTTATTCCATCCCAGTGTGGAACTCTCACTCCTTCACAGGAGAGCTTTGGAAGTCACGGAAATGAACTGTGGGCCATTTCCTGCTAGATTTTGCACAAACACATTAGCCAATCACGTGGCTCCGGTAGGAGTCACAGGGTGACTAGCACCTGCAGTCTCGCCCACGGCAATTCATTATGTGGGCGCTCGGAGTCCCTTTGGGTGAAATGCGGGCTTGCATCCCCGGGCTCATGTTTAATCTAAAATGAGAGTCAGATGCTCTGTGAAACTGTATTTTGACCCACGGACCAGCAAAGGTCCCAGGACACCTTTGGCATCAGTAGGGTGAAAATCCCCGCACGCTGACGAGTTTCCAGATGCTACAGCCCCACGTCCTCCTTGCTGGTATTTCCTTTGCCATTCCAAGTGGAGGAGAAGGTCACTCTCTTATTTGTAGGGTCCTAGGTGATTTGGGAGCAATCCTAGATTAATTAACGAGGCACTAGCCACATCATCTCAGATCTACTTGCTAGTGAGTGAGTGGTGATGTAATTAGGAGTCTTGGCGCACGCCACCTCGGATCTGGTTGCTAGTCCCTGGTTCCCTGGAGCACCAACAACTATTTGTGCCTTCATGGATTTTAATAAAAATTTAACTTACAAAATCCTGACTTAAAAAAGTCACATTTCAAATATAAGCCTAATGAAATCAATTCAGCAGATAAAGTCTCCACTCAAAAACTTGTGGCCTCCTGCGGGAAGACAAATGGTGTTGGCTACGAAGGGGTGGAGGCTGTTGTGCTGAGAGGTAGCAGGATGGAACTCAAGGGCATTCTACCTCCGAGCTCCACCCCAGTCCTAAGTTTTATTCTTTATTTTGAAACAGGGTTTCACTGATTGCAAAGGGCCTCACTAAGTAGCTGAGGCTGTCCATGAACAGCGATCCTCCTGTCTCAGCCTCCCAAATGCTGGGATTACAAGTGTGCATCACTACGCCTCATGAGAAATTATTCAATTAAGAGAATCCTGAACTTTGGCCCGAAGAAGGGCTCAGACTTTGCCCCCATGGCCCTGGCTGCTAGGAACAAGTTGTGAGTTGGATGGCAGGAGGAAAGGGAGATGCGGGTGGTGCTGCAGCCTCTAGGCCCCTGCCCTCCCCCGCCCGCCCCAGGAGGCGCTGTAGTCAGCTGCAGACAGGACTGGCTGAATGGCAGAGCGATGGGATGAGGATGGTTCTGCACCTGTGAGCTGGAGGTCATCACCTGTTCCGCTGTGGCAGTTGGCTTGGTCGTCGTCACACTCATCCACTGGGTTCCCCTGGGGGGTGGTCGGTCCAGCTGTGGGCTCTGCAATGAGACCCAAAGGTTACACCTCACTCCGCACAACCTAGTCTCCAGGTCTGGCGCCGAGTGGGCGCAGCCTCTGCAGAAGGCTCCAAGCTGCTGCAAGACACGCCAGGTGGCCCGGGCCTCTTTCAAGGGGCCCAACATACTGGGATTTTGCAGAACACAGGCGAGACTGGGTCGCTTTGGTACTGGTGCATATCTGCTGAGCAGAGCTGGCGCCTTAGCGCTTTTTTTTCTTTTCTTTTTTTTTTTTTTGCGGGTCTGGGGATGGAACCCAGGGGCATTCCACCTCCGAGCCACACCCCCTGCCCTATTTTTTATTCTTTATTTTGAAACCAGGTCTCACTGTGCTGCAGAGGGCCTTACTAAATAGCTGAGGCTGGCCGCGAACCGTGATCCTCCGGTCTCAGCCTCCCGAATGCTGGGATGACAAGCGTGCGCCCCATGCCCGGCTGCCTTAGCGCTTTTGACACACTGTTCTCTCCACAAACTCCCCCTCCCCAGAAAAGCTGGCTGCTAATTCACGGACCCCGGAGTAGAGAACTTTTGGTGGTAGAGATTTTGCTGGAACTGTTTTTCACTTCATTTACATGGCGCTGGGGAATTCACGCACCATGAATTCTTTTGTGTTCTGAGTATTGGCTGAGTTTGCTCAGTTTATATTATAATTTTTCTCCAAAAGAGACCATCAGTAGGACCATATTGACTTTTCTTTCTTTTGGTCCTGAACCCAGGAGGCATTTTACCTCTGAGCTACACCCCTAGCTCTATTTATTCAATTTTTTGGTATTGGTGATTGAACCCAGGGGTACTCTACCTCAGAGCTACACCTCTAGCCTTTTAAATTAATTAACTTATCCATTTATTTTTTGGTACTGGGGGTTGAACTCATGGGCACTGTACCTACAAGGTATAACCCCAGCCATATATATAACATATATAATATATATGTATATGTTTACATACATATATACACATTTTACACATATATAAATACACATAAACATATATAAATATATAATATATACATATATTAGTGCTGGGGATTGAACCCAGGGGCATTCTATCTATGAGTTATATCTCCAGCCCTATTTATTTATTTACTTATTTATTTCGTGGTACTGAGGATGGAACCCAGGGGCCTTCTACCTCTAAGCTACATTCCCAGACCTATGTTTATATTTTATTTGGAAACAGGGTCTCACTAAGTTGCTGAGAGCCTCACTAAGTAGCTGAGGCTGGCTTCGAACCTGCGCGATCCTCCTGTCTCAGCCTCCTGATTACTGAAATTGCGATAGTGTGAGAGTATGTCGCCATGCTGGGCTCCCCTTCCTTCCTTCCTTCTTTCCTTCCTTCCTTCCTTCCTTCCTTCCTTCCTTCCTTCCTTCCTTTCTTTCTTTCTTTCTTTCTTTCTTTCTTTCTTTCTTTCTTTCTTTTTTCGCAATACTGGGGATGGAACCCAGGGGCATCCTACCTTCAAGCTACACCCCCAGCCCCATTTTTTATTCTTTGCTTTGAAA
This sequence comes from Muscardinus avellanarius, assembly GCF_963383645.1. Classification (NCBI taxonomy): domain Eukaryota; kingdom Metazoa; phylum Chordata; class Mammalia; order Rodentia; family Gliridae; genus Muscardinus; species Muscardinus avellanarius. The sequence goes on from NC_137806.1 coordinate 11,212,470, forward strand.
CAGGGTCTCACTGAGTAGCTGAGACTGGCCGTGATCTGTGACCTCCTGTCTCAGCCTCCCAAATGCTGGGATTACAAGCGTGCCACACCACGCCGGCTCACGTACTTTTGTTAGAGCGATTCCGATTCCGTTCCATCTAAGCAGCCTATGGCCCTGGGAGGCCTTGCCAGCACAGGTGTGTGAGTGGCGCTGTCTCAGATATCCCCAGGTCACAGTACCTGTGCTCCCGGGGGGTTGCATTCCGCTCTTGGTAGGTATTCCCTGTATCTTTGAATTCACAGTGGAAAGGGAGCCAACATTAATCAAGGAGGGCTTTTGAAGTCCTTTCAATTTAGCTCAGGTTACTTTTTCTTCCAGCCTGCTACTCATTTTGGCAACCTGCTTAGTGTTCTACAGTGTGGGGCATGGCGCGTCCCTAAGGAGGCCTGAGATAAGGGACAGTCCTCTGGAGGTCTGAGAACCTCAGGAGAAGCTGGGAGCCGGGCCTCGGCGCCGCCAGCTGCTGGCCCTTAGGAAGATGCCCGGAATGGCTGCTTCTCAGGAAAGGCCTGACGCTGCTTGTTTCTGCACTTCTGGACCCAGCAGAGTTATGGCCGGTGCAGAAGCATCGCCAAGTGTCAACTTCCTCAACTGACCCAGGACACACCAATAATAACCGAGAAATCACCACCTACGGGTAACGCGCCATCGAGGCCTGTAGCCCGGCCTTTGTAAGGTGCTCCCACGTGTGCCCCAGGCCCTACTGATGGCCGTCCCTGATCAGCAGACCATCCGGCAAGCCGCATCCCGTCTTTCCTGACCTGTCCTCGATGGTGTGATACTTCTAATATCCTAAGCTCCTTCCTTTCGCTCACTTTTCTGCCTTTCTAGGGATGTTTATAAAGGAGAAGTTCCAGCTGGGTGGGATGGTACATGCCTGCAATCCCAATGCTTGGGAGGCTGAGACAGGAGGATCACAGGTGAGAGGCCAGCCTCAGCAACTGAATGAGATCCTGTTTCAAAATAACAAATGAAGCCAGGTGTGGTGGCGCACACTTGTAATCCCCGTGCTTGGGAAGCAGAGACAGGAGGATTGTGCAGGTTCGAAGCCAGTCACGCTGGCTTAAAAGACCCTATTTCCAAATAAAAATAAGTATAAAATAGGTCTGGGAGTGTAGCCTGGAGGTAGAAGGGTTTCCAGGAACCCCAGTACCACCAAAAAAAAAAAAAAGCCAACAACAACAAACCCCCTCCCTCCAAAAAAAGGGCTAGAGGTGTAGCTTGGAGGTAGAAGGCCACTGGGTTCAATCCCCAGCACCAAAATAAACAAATAAATAAATAGTTCCATATTGGCGGTTGTCCAGGTAACACCTAGATTAAACTGCAAAAAGTAGGAAGTAGATGATTTTGTGCCCCAATGTCCCTGTTTTAAAATACTTTCTCTTCTACAAGGTCTCCATTTCCTCAAAGCCAAGTGCTAGATCAAAACAGGAAGGAGGCTGCTGGAAAGCTGACTTGGGACCTCAAAACCTCTCTGCACATGCCTTTAGACGTCCCCCATAGAGCAAGACACGTCGTGACTAGTCAGTGAGGCCTGCTACTGGGTTTAAGTACTCCCTCCCACCCACCAGGGCTAAACAGCTTTGCTGTGACCGCCCAGCTTCCTTACTCTTGTAAGCGGTTGGAAAAGTCTACAGGCAAATCTGTCCACCGCGATGTCCACTACGCTCCCCCGAGCTGACACTGGCGAACCAGCACAGCTCAGAGTACTCAGCACCCACCTACCATGCCTCCCGAATCAGGCCCGCTTCTGACTCGGCCAGAGACCCACCTCGCAGCACCACCTCTGGCTTTCGGGTGACCGCGGTTCTCGGAGCCTGGAGTGAGTGTCTGCGGTTGGTTCAACCCACCCAGACCTTCCTTTTCTTGATATCTTTGCCAAAGCCCTGGTACATGGTCGTTCTTGGTCTGTCTACACAGTGGGTGGATTATTCAAGGTCTGGGGCCTGGCTACAGATAAAGACACCCACCCCATCTGGAATGTGAGGCCCTGGCCTACTGTTAAGTAAACACATGGGACGTGGCAGTGGGTTTTTCAGTAGCATAGTGACCGCACTTAAGACTCTGCAGTGCAGAAGGCAAGTTTTATGTATTTAATGTGCTCAGGTACATAATTATGTTTGGAAGCTCAAAACACATATCATTTTGAAAACCCAAGAAGGCGATATTAAAAGGTGTTCTTGGAAACCACCGCAAGCATACGCTCGATTGATTAACATCTGGGTACCAACAATGGCCATTCTTTGAGCTAACTGGAGAGAAACCTCCACGGAGACAGGAAGGCTGGTGTTAGGTTACTCATTATGCCCAAATCTAAGGCAGATGGGGATTCCAGTGCACAAAAGCAGTAAATAGTACAGTAACCAGCTTCAAACATCCGTCTCCTTCCTTACATAGGAGGAGGGCGCAGGTCCGAGGTCAGCCTGTGCGCCGAATCTGTCCTTGGCGTGACCTTCACGCGGTAAGGTTAGCTTAGGCAGTGACACTCTGGAACAGGGCCCACCACGCCGTCACGCGCATTCTCTTGAGCAAATCTTTGTCTCCTTGTGGCGGCCTAGGCAATTCATCCCAGATTTGCCTTGATGTGATTTTTTCAAATGCTGCTTTCTGGCAACATGTGGCAGTAGTCACTGAACACAGAGACTTGGCTCTGTCACAGACCTCTTAAATGAACACTATTTTAAAAGTCAAAGGAAGCTGGGTGCAGTGGTGTGCACCCGGAATCCCAGTACTTAGGAGGCTGGGACGGGAGGATTGAAAGTTTGGGGCCAGCCTGGGCAATGTAGTGAGGCCCCATCTCAAAATGATCAATAAAAGGGGTGAGGGTGTAGCTCAGAGGTAGAGGGCCCTGAGCTCAATTCCAGGTCCACCAAATATAAAAATAAGAATAATTAAAAACTCAAAGGAATTGGTGGGTGCCAGGGATCGGGAGAGAAACTGTAATGGGTAGCGGGTTTTACTTTGTAGTTACAGAAGTATTTTGAAACTTGAATGGTGTGGAGGGTGTATGAGAAAATTACCAAGGTGCCAAATGCCACCGAGTCGGCCACTTTAATTAACAAATTAATTAATTCACTCATTCATTTATTTTGTTGTTCTAGGAATTGAACCTAGGGGCGTTTTACCTCGGAGCTACATCCTTGGCCCTATTTTATTTTAAAACAGGGTTTCACTAAGTTGCTGAGCCTGACCACAAACCTGCAATCCTCCTGTCTCAACCTCCCAAGTACTGGGATTCCCAGAGGACATCCCACATCCAGCTCAGTTCTTCACTTTAAAATACCGAACGCTGTGTTATGAGAATTTCACCTCTAAAATTCTTTGAAAAAGTCAAGCCACGCACACAATCCTACGGAATCTGAGAAGAGTTATGGGGATGGTAAGATAAAAGTAGAATTGTCAGTGGCGTACAGCTGTAACCCCAGTACCTGGGGGGCGGAGACACGAGTAGCCCAGGTTCAAGGATTCTAAGTATGGGCTACGGGCTACTTCATCGGACCCTGACTCAGAATAAAAAATAAAAACGGCTGGGGATGTAGCTCTAAGCAGAGCAGCCCTGGGTTCAACCTCCAGGCCCATCAAGAAAAGAAAGAAAAAAAAAATGCAGGAGAGTAGGATTCCGAACGCGCCCCCTGGTATGTCTAGGATTCTGAGCGGCCCTGACTGGCGGCCACAGAGACGCGGGGTCCCTTGGGGGCAACGGTGGAGACTTGAAAGAAAGAGCGCCATCGGAGGCAGAAACGGCCCAAAGGGCAATGTACAAAGGAGGAACCGGAAGGGACTCTGCATCGACTCACCTTCCATTTCGCAGCCCAGCAGCTCCATTCTGAGCCCCAGCCCGCCGTGCGTGGCTCTCTCCGGGTAGATCCTGATGAAGCGCGTGGTCAGAGGCGGGAAGGTGCGCAGCTCGGGCGTATCGTAGTTGTTGTTGCCCTCGAAAGACTGCGGAGCATAACCACCGGTCAGTAAGGGAGGAGTGAGGCCTCCTTCCGCTCTCTCCCCTCTGCAAGGACCGTAAGACTGTCCCTCTGGCTGCATAGGGTTCCGTTATGGGGTCTGGGAAATGAACGGGCAGTAGCTGGGTTTCAGGGGAAGAGGCGTATCGATTTAGGACAGGCACGGAGGTAAATGTAAGGAAAGCATCTACAGCCGGGCGTGGCGGTGCACACCTATGATTCCAGGACTTGAGAGGCTGAGGCAGGAGGATCTCAGGTTCCTGGCTAGCCTAATTAATTAGCAAAGTTAAAGAAAGGGCTGGGGATGTAGCTTGGAGGTAGAATGTCCTTGGGTTCAATCCCCAGTTCAAACAAAATCAAACGAGACAAACCACAAGTATCCGAATGCCCGTGAGATCTAGATGGTTATATATCCTCTTAGGGGCACGGGTGGGAGAGTGACTTAGAAGATGGCAAAGCACTTGGGGGCGCCAACGGCTTCTGGGCGGAGCCAGGGACCCCACATGTGGCCTCCTTCTGGGTGGGGTGCTGACCTCCCGCCTCCTCTTCTGTGACGCCACCTTCTCTTCCCTGGCTGATGGAGTTCCTTCAGGCTCATGTCACCTGAAGTCTTTGGAAGGATGTCTCTTTGGACAGACAAGGGATTCCGAGAAAAGCCCTGCTTGCATTTTCTGCACCCCAAGTCCCCCGAGTCTAAAATCCACAGCGGCGTATTTGGGGGGCGTGTCCTTCCTTGAGATTCTTAACAGGTCAGAGAAATAGGCTTTGTTCCACTTCTTGGTAAATGGCGGGCATTTCTTTCATAAAGGGGAAAGGCAAGAAGAAATTTCCGTGGAGTGACAGATGTCACCTCTCAGCGCCCTGGCGGTACACAGCCACGCGCAGAGCTTTTAATGAGACATGCCTTTTCAGCGCCGTGCTGACAAGCCTGGGAGAAGTGACACTTTCATCACTTTCTCGAGGTGGTGGAAGAACATTCAGGAAGAGAACCTGCCATTTTTCAGAGCCGATAATAGATACGACACTTCCAGTAAATATTACAGTTGCATTGGCTTAAGTGAGAAAGCCGGAGTTGTGCTGAAATGGGGTTCTTGGGGGACAGGAGGAATTAAATTCCTGAAGTAGGAGACAGCACATTTTCAAAAATTTTTAAATTTAGTTTTATTTTTGCAGCGCTGGGGATGAAACTCAGGTCTTGGTGCCTGCCGGACACGTGCTCTACCACTGAGCTACATGCCCCCGGGCGCAGAGATAATCAGACCAACAGAGGGCCAAGGCTCTTTATTCAAGAACTTGCGTAATTCTAACCCACTGAAATTCCCAGGAAGTATTTAGGAAGAAACGCCAGTCGGAGTCATTCACAGATGAAAAATCTCAACTCAGGAAATGTACCCGGTCCTGACTTTGGGAACGTTCTGACTCCTGGCTGTCTTACAGTGTGCGTTGACACCTCCTTGGAAGCCTAAACGTCTCTAACTCAAAGCCACGGTGACCCTTTCCAGACTCAGGACCACTCTTGGCCAGTGTCACTGCGGGATTATTTTATTTTGTTGGTTACACTGACCGGAAGGTCAGGACCCTCAGGGTGAATGGTACGAAAGGGAAGCGGTGATGGGACCTGTTCTCCTTGTCAAGAAGGAGATGAACGTCCTGATTGACTCTTCTCCCAACATCGCTCCTAATTCCACTGGGAATGGGAGGAGGGAGGGGAGCCTAGAAAAATAAAACTATCTTAGCATTGGGAATGGCCCTTTATACATCAAACAGTGTCTGAAGCTTTCAGTATAAGGTACTGTTCCAAGTGCTTAAATACACTAACTCGCTGGGCGTAGGGGCACACACCTGTAATCCCAGTTCTTGAGAGGCTATGCAGGAGGATCGGAGGTTCGAGGCCAGCCTCAGCAACTTAGCAAGACCCTGTTTCAAAACAAACAAAAACAAAAAACCAAGCCAGGCCGGTGGCGCACACTTGTAGTCCCAGCACTTCACGTATTATGGAAGCAATCAGTGGCCAACTGAGAAGAATATTCGCCATCGAAATCCGTATGAACCGGGGCTCGTTTTGATAGCAGAGACCTGTGCATGAGCCTCCATTGCGATCTTTGAGAATCGTGTGTGCGAAGGTGGCGGCTTCGTTTCGTCTTCCTGTTCCTGAGAAGTCCAGTTCTTTCAACGGCTCAGGGTAGCTTACCTGTCGTGTTCCGTTTGCGGGCAGGCGTGGAGAGAGGTCGTGGAGGGTTTCAGGCCCACCAAAACCCTCTTCACTTCACGGAACAGTACTAACTCACTTTTATGTAAAAGGTACTTGGGATCTTAGGTAGGAAACCGCCATTGGTACAACTGAATGAAGTGTGTTTTAAATATCTTTCTTTAAAACATTTGCTCCTCTGAAATTGACCCAAATCCTTTTTTCTTTCTTTCCTTCCTTCTTTTCTCTCACTTTCTTTTTTGGTACGGGGGATTGAGCCTAAGAGCATTCTACCTCCGAGCTACATCTCCAGCCCTATTTTCTATTTTTATTTTGAAACAGGGTCTTGCTAAGTTGCAAAGGCTGGCCTCGAACCCCTGCTCCTCCTGTCTCAGCCTCCCAAGCACTGGGATTACAAGCCTGTGCCGCCATGGCCGGCTTACCAGTTTCCTGTCTCGGGGATTTGCTTTGGAAGGAGCCACAGGTTAGGAACCACAGATTAGGTTCCACATGAGCCACTGACAATCTCTCATGGTTTCCGGTTTCTTAAGAAGACAAATCAGGACAGCTACTTTATGACGACAACCCAGTGCGGTCAAGCAATCTGTGTCATTTTGCTGGAGTAGAAACCCGCGCGCTGGCTCGCTGGGGCCTCTCTGCTCCTGAAGCTCCACGGCTGGTCGCTTTCGGCTGACCCGCAGCCGCGCGGGGCAGATAACACGCAGGGAGTGCGTGATGCCGCCTATCAAAAGCACATGGCGGTCTTTCCCCTGCCTCGCCAGACTCTAGTGATGAAGAGCCTGCCACACGGCGCCCTGCGCGCTGACAGCAGCCGGGGAAGCTGCCCATCCTCCCCACATCCGCGCTCCTGCTCAAGCCGCAGCGCACCCGCTCTGCGGAGAGGATCCGCTTAGACGGGCCAGGGCCGACAGGTGGGCAGAACCGGGACAGAGAAATGGACATGAGGAAGCGGGTAGCTTCACGTGGGTAAACAGAATGCTGGGAAACCACCAGCTAGCTGGGTGTGTAATCCTAGCGTTTGAGAGGTGGAGACTGGACGACAGCCTCAGCTACTTAGTGAGGCCCTTGCAACTCAGTGACACCCATGTTTAAAAATAAATAATCCTAAACCGGGCGTGGTGACGCACGCTAGTAATCCAAGCCTTTGGGAGGCTGAGACAGGAGGATTGCGGTTCACGGACAGCCTCTGCTACTTTGTGAGGCCCTTTGCAACTCAGTGAGACCCTGTTAAAAAAAATAAAAAGACTAAAAAATAGGGTTGGGGTGTAGTCCAGAGGTACAATGCCCCCGGGTTCCAACCCCAGTATCACAAACAAACAAACAAAACCATAGGCTAACAGGACGGGGCGAGGTTCTTAGGATTCTGTGGGCCTGGATTCTGCTGGTGCCCAGCAGCTTGGGGCTGACCTGCAGCCTGGGGGACAGGGGCTCCTAGGGCTCCATCTGGAGGGAGTGAACCGGGGCTCCCCGGGTTCTGTTTCCTGCCAGTGATGCCCATGGCCGAGTTACTAAACTCAGCCACGCTCCCACACTCACAGAGTTGGAGCTGGGGGAGTATTCCCTCCAGAGAGGGAACGTCTTCTTTGCCAGGAGGAGGAGGCCCTGGCCAGGCAGCCTGGAGAGGCTGAGGCCAAAGGCCAGCTGTGTTGGTGTGAGAAGCACCCTCAGCCCCCAGGACTCTGGGTTGAACAGGAAGCTCAGCCCTGGCTCTCTGGGGGCTGACCCTTATTTTAATCCTCAACTCGCTTCCGGGCCACCCAGCAGGTTGCTGGGGATCCTTTCCAAGTTGGGGTGGTGTGCTCAGGAAACACAAACACATGTGACCATTAGCCTAAGAGAACTGAATTACCAAAGCACGTCTGCTCCCTTAGGAAATTATACCGTGTGTGTTTCATGAGTGTTGGAAAATTTTTGTGTTGAGATTCTCATCTGTTTTCACTGGATTATCTAGAGTCAGCTGTGTTATAAAAGGCTCCAAATGCGTTAATAAACATGCATAGGCATCATTCACAATCGCTAGAAGATGGAAGCAATCCGAGTGTCTGTCGGTGGATGAATGGGTAAACCAAAGGTGGTGTGCACATACAGTGGAGTATTATTTAGCCATCAAAAGGAATGGGCTTCTGACACACAGTCTGATGTGGATGAACCTTGAGGACATTATGCTTGGTGAAACGCACTTGCCACAGAGACAAGTACCTCATGGTTCATTGTTATGAGGCTCCCAGAGTGGCCAAATTCAGAGAAATAGAAACTAGAATAGTGGTTGCTGGGGACCAGGGAAAGGGGAAAGCGGGGTGTTGTCATTTAGTGGGTACAGGGCCTCTGCTTTGCAATATGACAAAGTTCTAGAATCTGGCTGCACAACGATACCAGGATACTGGGGGACACTGAACTGCCCACTTAAAAAGGTTAAGATGGTAAATTTCATATTCCGTGTGTTTTATCACAATTAAAAAGCTATGGGAAAGCCGGGCGTGGTGGCGCACGCTTGTAACCCCAGCATTCTGGAGGCTGAGACAGGAGAACTGAGGCTCATAAACAGCCTCACATACTCAGCTGCAACGCAGTGAGACCCTGTTTCAAAATAAAGAATAAAAAAATAGGGCTGGGGGTGTAGCTCGGAGGTAGAACATCTCTGAGTTCTATCCCCAGGACCACAAAAAATAAAAATAAAAATAAAAAAACGTTTTAGGAAGGGGGCTGTGAGTGTAGCTCAGTGGTGGAATGCTTGCCCAGCATGCGTGGGGCCCTGCGTTCAATCCCCGGCACCGCACAAATATTAAGTAAAGGACTAATTAATTGAAAACAAAATCCTTAGGCCCGGGGTAGACGGGAGAAGAGGGAGCGAGGTTTACATGGCAGAGCCCAGAGCCCGGGGCTCTTGTTAATCTAGGTTCCCTAACCCCAGGACCCCATCTCCTGTCGGGGCGTCCAGCTGTCTCCTCCAGGGCAGGGAAGAGACCTCACGCTTCTCCCCACATCCACCTCAGAGCCCTCCTCCGTCCTCCCCGGCCGGGCCTCACCTTGGGCTTGCGCTTGGCCTCGTCCATCAGCATCCGCCAGTCTGAGCCGTTGCTGCTGTGCCCGACCTTGAACTTCCTCATGAACACCTTGTTGTCCCGGTGCTTGCCGCCCTGGATCACGAGCCCCCGCACCACCTTCTCGGCGCCCAGGTCCACCTGCAGCCACTCGTTGACGTAGGGGTGGGGCGCGGGCGGCAGCGCCCAGCCCGAGCGGCTGGTCACCAGGCGGGCGTTCTCGGGCATCCAGTTTCTGTCTCCCTGGTTGGAGGCTGTGATCTGAGAGTCGGAAATAAGGCCGGACACCATGCCCAGCATTCCAGAGCACGGGTAATCTAGGAGGCAGGATGAAGAGAGCACAGTCATTTTCTGGGCGATTTCACGCCTAGACAGAATACAAAACCTACTCAGTAAAGGCAGTGTCCTGTACCCCTGCTGTAACATTTTCTTTCTTTTTTTTTTTTAAATCGTTCTGGGACTGGGGATTGAACCCAGGGGTGTTCTACTTCCAGGCTGCACTCCCCGCCTTTTATTTTATTTTTTATTTTTTATTTTTTGCAGTACTGGGGATGGAACCCAGGGGCGTTCTACCTCCGAGCTACACCTTCGGTCCTATATTTTAGTCTTTTTATATTTTGAAACAGGGTCTCACTGAGTTGTGAAGGGCCTCGCTAAGTAGCTGAACCATGATCCTCCAGTTTCTGCCTCCCGAATGCCAGGATTACAAGCGTGCGCCACCACATCCTTTTTGACATTGAAACAGGGTCCTACCAAATTGCTGAGGCTGGCCTCTAACTGGGGATCTTCCTGTCTCAGCCTCTCAAGTACTGGGGTTAGAGGCGTGTGCCACTATGCCTGACTTTTGTATAATATTTTTAACCTCTCTTTTGTTTTACATTCAACTAGAACCTCTACCCCCTAAACCTTTCTCTTCTCTCTTGCCGTTTTCCCTCTCCACATTTACATCCTGGTGAAGGCAATCTTTAATAAGAACACACCTGTCTTTTTTTCTTTCTTTCTTTCTTTTTTCTTTCTTTCTTTCTCTAAGTTAGATGTTAAACTACTGAGGGTCCAGTCTCTTTAGTATTCAGCAGCTATTCCCTAACAGTGGAGAAGCGCTCCCCTAAAAGAAACCCACAGTTCATGATGAATTGGAGGCATGTAAAAAAGTACCCAATGGCAAGAAAGTTGCTAAATCAGAGGTAAAAAGACGATAGCGCGGATGCCCAGGTAGAGAAAGAGCTGGATGTGCGGAGTGAGGAGGGAGCAGGCGGGAGGCGGTGTTCGGCTGGAGTGTCCTTCGGGTACACCAGGGATGTGCATGCGGGCTCCCTCGCTCAGCCCCCTGCGCCCTGTGCAGAGGAGCCCATCCTCTCCTCGTGACGCTGCAGTCCAACTTGGGGGCAGCCAGCAGTCAGTGGGTACAGGGAGGCAGCAAGCAGTTAGTGGATACAGGGATGTAGCCAGCAGTTAATGGGTATAGGGAAGCAGCCAGCAGTCAGTGGGTATAGGGAGGCAGCCAGCAGTTAGTGAGTACAGGGGGGCAGCAAGCAGTTAGTTGGTATAGGGTGGCAGTCAGCAGTTAGTGGGTACAAGGGGGGCTCTGCAGTTAGTGGGTATAGAGATTCAGTTCTGGGTGGTCAGAAGTTCCAGAAAGGACAGGTAATGGTTATACAACCCTTGTACTCATGCATAACCATGACTATACTTAACACAATGAATTGTACACTTAAAAATGGTTAAAGTGAGCCAGGTATGGTAGGTATGCCTGTCATTCCAGTTCCTGAGAGGCTGAGACAGGAGGATGGCAGTTTTGAGACCAGCCTCATCACCTTAGCAAGCCCCTCAGCAACTTTCAAACTCTGTTTGAAAATTTAAAAATAACATAAAAGGGGTGGGGGGTATAGCTTGAAATTAGAGTGCCTGTGTGTTCAACCTCCAGTACAAAAAAATATGGTTAAAGTAGCAAATTTTATACTTATATTCTATTTTACCACAATAATAAAAAAGAGATCTTTAAAAACATTAACCATGGCTCACCATTGCTTCTAGGAAAACATTAAAAGTCCCTATCAGAGTTTGAAGACCCGCATTTTGGTTTGCCCTTTCGTATCTGATTTTACCTAATTACTGACCATATATCCCAATTGATTCTTTTCTTATATACTACAGATAGGAGCTCCTCCATTCCCTTTCCTTCTGTTGACAGTGGTGTATTCTGCCCAAACTTTATATTCCAGCTTAAGACTCATCGTGAACAATCTCATCTTTATTCCGAGGCGCCCTTCTCTGAAATCTGACGGCAGGTACAGTCCTCAGCCCAGATCAGCAGGAAAACACTCTGCGATGCCTTTAGACTGATATCTGCAGCCAGAGTAGAAGATTCTGGAACCGCATGGCAGACCTCGGGTCTCCCGCATCGACCCAAGCGACTTCTGAGTACAGAGGATCCATCATTGATTAATCGGCTGGTGACCAACACTTGAGTTCTCCTCCTTTTAAAATCACACATCCCAGCCAGGCATGGCAGCACTCGCCTGTAATCCCAGTACTTGGGAGGCTGAGACAGGAGGAGCACAGGTTTAAGGCCAGCCTCAACAACTTAGCAAGACTCTAAGTCAAAGCTGGGTATGGTACAACTGTTCTTTTATTTAATCCTCATTACAGCTACTTCAAGGTTAACCTTACTGACCAGGATTTGGAGACTGAAAAGACAAGGTGTCTTGCTCAGGGCCAGAAGGTCACTACGCTGACAGTCCTGAGCTGGCCCGGATACGAGTGCACCATTCTGTCCTTGTGACCAGCAGTAGCGCATGTGGACCTCTCTGATGACCCGCCCAGACCACTTCCCTTGAGATTAGAGCTACTTTACTAGAAAGAAAATAGTTAATTTATACTAGAGGTCATGATAATAGATTAGTGCTATGAGCCTAAAACCGATACCTTATTAAAAAAAAAATAACGTAGCTATTTAAAATAATTTGCCAAGCATGGTGGTGCCTGCTTGTAATCCCAGCACTGGGGAGGCGGAGACCAGAGGATCAGCCTCCGCTATTTAAAGAAGCCCTTCGTAACTCAGTGAGACCCTGTTTCAAAAATAAAAGGAATAAAAAATAGGGCTGGGGGTGTAGCTCGGAGGTAGAATGCCGTTGGGTTCCATCCCCAGTACCGCAAAAAAAAAAAAAAATAATAATAATAAATGCAAAATGTGAATATATCAGAATACTGTAGACCTCTATGTTTAAATAACGAGGTCCCTTAATTATTTGCTTTACTCCAATAAATTATTTGTCTTCTTTGCTCACATTCTTAAAATTACCTCTTGGGAAACCCTTGTAAAAATTAAAAAGGACAATTTGAGTTCAAATAAATATTTTATTTAACTAAAACGATGTGCATAAATCTTTAAGAGCCCGGGAATTCGGGGTTCAGAGTTCAGCTTGACATATTTGAAGTCTTTATGTGGTTTACTTCATTTTTTTTTTTTTAAATATAATGAGAAGAGATAAGGTTCTGGAGAACTAGGCCAGAAATTTCCACCCAAACCTCGAGTTCCCTTGTTCCTGAAAATTTATGGGGAGTCTCTTGAATGTCTGATGCTCTGCCAGGATCTAGAACTTTCTGTCTTTTAGGTCCTAAGACAACAAACAAGGCTGTCCTGACGTGAGAAGTAAACCTCGGCTGTGAAATCCTTGCTTGGTTTTTCTTTTTTCAAAATGCACACCACCGGGAATGAGCGCAGCGCTCCCCAGCCTGCCCTCAGGCTGCTTGGAATCTCATGCTCCATGTTAGAGTGAGTTTTCCCCCTCCAAAGTCAGTATTTTCCTTCTTTAATCACGTGAGCCGGCTGTGGTGGCGCAGGCTTGAAATCCCAGCATTCGGGAGGCTGAGACCGGAGGATGGCGGTTTGCGGACAGCCTCAGCTACTTAGTGAGGCCCTCTGCAACTCAGTGAGCCCCTGTTTCAAAATAAAGAATAAAAAATAGGGCTGGGGGTGTCGCTCGGAGGTAGGATGTCCGTGGGTTCCATCCCCAATAACGCAAAAAAAAAAAAATTATGTGATGAAAATCAACAGAAAAACGGCTTGGCAAGGCCGTGCCTTCCCGACGTCCGCTCACAGCGGTGGAGGCCGCGGCCGGGGCAGCTTGGCTTTGAACTGCTTGCGGTGGTGCCGTCTGCGACTCTGCTCAGCTTTGAGGCTCACGGTGAGGGTTTCGATTGGTCGTGGTTTGGAGGTTGCTGCTAGTTTTTTTTTAACGAACACTTTGTGATGTATTTACTTAAGCAGATAGGAGTTTGAATGTGACTGCTCCATGCACCAGGAGAGAAGAACAGGAAATATAATAAATGCCGGGCAGCTCCTAGGGCTCCCCCTGCGCCCCGGAGCGGCGGACCACGCTGGCACTCGCAGCTGTCCCGACCTGGCCTACTTCTTCAGCTCTCTGCCATCCGGGGCTGCACGCCAGGACTCTGCCATCCAGGACAGCTCTCAAATGGGAGCAACCCATCAGCTTGTTTCACGTTTAATAGGGACTTTTTTTTTTTTTTTTGGTGGTACCGTGGGTGGAACCCAGGGGCTTTTTACCTCCGGGCTATACTCCCAGACCTATTTTATACTTTATTTGGAAACAGGGTCTCACTAAGTTGCCGAGAGCCTCACTAAGTAGCTGAGGCTGGCTTCGAACCTGCATGATCCTCCTGTCTCAGCCTCCCAAGCGCGGGGATTACAAGCGTGCGTCACCACCCGGCTGCTAACAGGGACTTTTAAAGTCGTGTTGAAGTTTGAAGAAGCAAAGTGAAAAACTAGAAACATTTCCGAGTGGACCTCTGATTTTAGTCTATTCTTTAAATAGCCGCAACAACAAACATCAGAGAAAGCCTGAGAGAGGGTGGTCTGCATGTTACTGAGAAAAGGGGGAATTCTCCTAAGTTGAACTCCTTAACTGCAGCTATAAAGTTACCTGTGGGTTTCAAAAAGAGATGCGGGGTGTGGTGGCACACGCCTGTAATCCCAGAAGGTGGGAGGATGGGTCTAAGCAACCTAAGGAGACTCTCGGCAACTTAGTAAGACCCTGTTTCAAAACGAAAAAGAAAATAAGTAAAAAGGACTGGAGGTGTAGCTCCAACGTAGAATGTCCCTGTTTTCAATTCCCAGTGCAAATAATAAATAAAATAAAATAGAAATCCAGCGGTGTGCATTTCATGGATTAGTCATCCACAGTAAACCTACTAAGGACCGTCCAGGTCCAGGGTACTGCGCCCCTAGCAACCAGACATGGAGGCAAAGTCCTGTCTTCACGGAGCTTCTCTTCCCACGGAAAAGGTAAACAGATTTGTACCACCTGCCAGGCTGTGCCGAACACTTCTGTCCACTCTTCTACTTAGCATCATAAGTGGCCCGTGGGGTATACAGCACTAAGACAACTTTTCAGCTAAGCCTTTGGCATTAAGCATATTGTCCAAAGAAAATAGGCTCGCGAGCAGTAAGGTAGGATTGAATTCAGATTTGTACAAATGCAAAGTGCACGCGCTTAGCGGCCTAGCGGGAAGGGCTGCTCCATCGCCTCCCGCCTCCCCGGTCTGCGTCGGTCAGCCCGGCGCCCAGCCCCGCGCACCTGTTATCCTGCAGCCGTACACTTCAAACCTCATGGAGATGCCGGTTTCCCAGGACACGGGTTTGATCCGGACGAATCGCGTTATCAGCGGTTTGGGGAAAATTCCAAACACAACATCAGTGGGGTTGGTGTTTCCCTGAAAGATCTAAACAAGAAGGGCAGGGGTGTTTTTTTTTTTTTTATCACAGACATTTTCTATTCAAAATGAATCTGGCCAAAGTTACTTAGGATTTCAGCCTTCTCTATTAAAGCTGAAACAGCGTTGATAACTTGTCTGGTTGTTTTTTTCAGGTGGTGGTAATCAGAAAGAATCATGTGCAATACAGAAATGTCGCATCTATTCAATTTTCTGAGAGGCTACAGCCTCTAAAAGTACTTACGAGGAGGACATTTATTAAAGGACATATGTTATTATCTTAAAAAGTAGGATGTTATTAACTTTATCAGAGAACCGGCAGGACCCTGCAGACAGTTCCTGGGAACTCTGACTATTTTATTGTCCCAGGGGCCCCTAAAAAAAAAAAAAAAAGATTTTTGAGTTCAGCACAGGGTCTGGCTATTTGAAATTCTAGGGAATGTCCCCAGCTCCAACATGAAGTCAGGTGGCGCCCTCTCTCCCAACTGTCCCTTGATGAGAGATCTTATCCCAGCCATGAATTAATGACTTTAATCCTCTTGGGTTATTGGCAAAATTATGTTTTAGTGGTCAAAGTCAAAGCTGAGTTATAAGTGATTTTTAACGAAAAATCAGCTTTCCCCAAGCTTCTCTTTCTAGTTCTCAAGACAAGTCATTTTACTCTAAGAAAGAGGAGGTGTACGACTGCAAACATAAAGGATTCGGTTTCTCTGGAGTCTGCGTCGGGGTGGCTGCTTCTGGGCGAGGAGCTATGTATGGCAGGGTGGTCGAGATCTCTGAGGGATGGAGACTGCAGTCATGGAACATTCTGGCAAAATCACCTTTGGGTGTAAACAAAAGTCTCCGCTGCCTTATATAATTACTTGGTGGTGAGGGGCTGAGACCAGGGGTGTTCACCTCTGAACTTCACCCGCAGCTCCTTTCTGTTTTGAAACAGGGTCTTGCTTAGTTGCTGAGGGGCCCTCTAAGTGGCTGAGGCTGGTCTCGAACCTGTGACCTTCCTGTCTCTGCCTGGCTTCTGCTTCTTTACGTTGTCGTCAGTGCCGTGCTTGGGAGGCCAGTGCCATTTCTGAGATTTGTGCGTGGAACACTGTGTTTTCTAGGCACCCTCTGGGTGACAGAGCTGGAGTGCCATGGACCGCCCAGGCCAGCAGCCGCCTTCTAGGTACATCCAGGGAGAAGAACGCGGGTCCCGAGTTTGCTCCTCTCCTTGGGAAAGGCCTTGGGAAAGGCAGGCTGCTGTTGTTGCTTCATGTAAGTGGGCGCCCGACTAGAAGGGGGGAACGTCTCACGGGGTTGGTTCCTAGCCTGGTCCCGCTCTGGAGACAATTTAATATCAGAAATTATCCTAGCCCGTGATGGTCTTCAGATGTCTATCTTACTCAGCATCCCTTGCTGGGACACAATCTGTGTGTGAGCAGTTTTTTACATATCTATTTTCTATTTTTAAAAAAATACACATTGTAGCCAGGCGTGGTGGCACACACTTGTAATCCCTGCACTTGGGAGGTGGAGACAGGAGGATGGCGCAGGTCCGAAGCCAGCTGTGCTGGCTTGAGAGACTCTGTTTCCAAATAAAAAATATATAAAAATAGGTCTGTGAGTGTAATCTGGAAGTAGAAGGGTTTCCAGGAACCCCAGTACCACACACACACACACACACACACACACACACACACACACACAAATACACATTGTAGGCTGGGCACGGTGGCGCAGGCCAGGAGGGGCGTGGGAAGCGATCGTGGACTCTGGCTGGAGGGTTTCATGTCTTGAAGCTCGGGGAAGCCCTGGGCCAGGCAGCAAGCCTCCATCTCTGCGGAGCCCTGCCGTATTCTTCCTCCAGCCTGAAGGCCCTTCTGTGTGCCAAGGGGCTCCTAGTGCAAGCGTGCACATTTGGGGACCCTCTCCCAAGATCCGCTCACACTGGCAGCCCCTTCTGGGCCGTGCAAATGGTCTGCATGCAGCGGTGAGGAGGCTGGCCGGCGAGGCCGAGGCCGGAGGGCCGCGGTCACTGTGGCCCTCTTCTCTCTTTGCTTTGTGAACACCTCCCTAGCCTTCTTGGGTTTTTGTTTATTTACAACTAAAGCAGGCCTTCGCAAGTTCGACTCTAAAATCAGAAGGTGAAACGTGGGGCTGCCAGGTGTGCGGGTGCACTCTGTCGCCCCACCACTTGGGAGGCTGAGACGGAAGGATCACAGGTTCCAGGCCAGACTTGGCAGTTCAGAGAGACCCTTGGCAACCCAGAGAGATAAGAAAAAAGGAAAAGGGCTGCAGGTACAGCTCAGAGGGAGGATGTGTGACCCCGGGACAAGCTCCCGTCCCTGTGGGAGATTTAAAGCTCCAGTATAAGAGAAAGAAGAAAAGACAGACAGGAAGAAGAAAAGACAGACAGAAAGAAGCAAAAAAAGAAAGAAAAGTGGAAGGAAAAAGGAAAGAAAGAAAGAAAGAAAATGGAAGGAAGGAAGAAAGAAAGGAAAAGGAACCTGGGGTAAAAAATGGATTCACTTAATTTGCATATGAGAGGGCTTTCTCCACCAGAGGGAGGAGGTCCCACCAGGGGTGGGCGTGGACAGGCCCTGAACTGCCCACAGCATCCGCCTCTGCAGAGCCGCTGTCCGCTCTGTTTCCATCCTGCTCCGTCAAGTGACACAGGAGCCTTTGGCCACCAATCCCTAATCGCTCACCCAAGGGATTGATGGTTTTCCTCTCACTTTGCGCGGAAAGGCATCTCTCAGCGCCACACCCAGAAGGAGGCCTCGGCAAGCGTGGCAACTGCCTCTTTCCCACAAACCCAAGTTACTCGGATCCTTGCTCCGATCCCTGGAGCAATTGATCCCTATCAATTCCCTGGGTTTTCTTTGGCCTCCAGGATAAGTGTTTTAATTTTGGAGAAACGGGACTTTCAAAAATCTCTTTATTAGTAAATCAGAGCACGTGGGACTTCAAATAAACAGAAAGACTCAGAAAAGCACTCTAGTTCTGAAAGAAGGAGGACAGATTGCCTGGGATGCGGCGTGGTCTGAGTGTGGGGCTGACAGCTTAAGAAGGAGGCCTGCGACCTGATAAGCTCAGGGAATGCACGGAAATGCCTTTAGTTCTATCAGTTCCTAATAAAGCAGCCGAAGGCACCTGTAAATTAGGTTGAGAGCCACTGTGGGTAACAGGAGAGGTGTTTGCTAAAACCGGCCCGTTCACCAGGCATGGCTGTGCACGCGTGTAATCCCAGCATTCGGGAGGCTGAGACAGGAGGATCGCGGTTTGCGGACAGCCTCAGCTACTTAGTGAGGCTCTTTGCAATTCAGTGAGACCCTGTTTCAAAATAAAGAATAAAAAATTAGGGCTGGGGTTGGAACTTGGAGGTAGAATACCCCTGGGTTCCATCCCTAGTACCGAAAAAAAAAAAAAAAAAAAAAAAAACCATTAGAAAGAGAGAACAAGGAGAAGTCGCTAAGTCACTACCTCACAAAACTCCCGAGGTTCCAGAGGACAGACAGAGCCTCTGCTGGGCAGCGTCTCCCGTCCCTGTGGGAGATTTAAAGTGACTCTAAAGTCTGTTGTTTAATTTGCCTGGTATCGACTTTTCTTGGAAACATCTGTATAATTTCCTCTTGGCTTCTGGATCTGAGAACATGAGACCCCTCGGTCAGATTTAAACCTCTAATTGCACTTTTCATTTTAAATCAATTCAAACATAAACCAGGCCGGACAGAAAGTTTCCAAACAAACAAGTAAAAACCGATCATCCATTTAAGAGACAGAATTGCTCACGGGGCGCGGGCGGCCAAACTCACCACAGGTTTATTTCCCTCTTTTATGGTGATCCAGTCTTCCCCGTTGGAGCTGATGTCTATTCTGTAAGTCTTGACGTAGTATTTCTTCTTGGTTTCCTTTGAAATGGCACCTTGTGTCCCAACGGCGGTGACAAAGCGCAGGAGACCCAGGTCCACCTACAAGAGAATTGCGAAGTGTGGTCATCTGGCGCACCCTCACGCTGCGGCCGCACGTCGTGGCTCTCAGCCAGCAGGACCCTCCAGGGCCTAATCCATCATCTCCCAACCCAAGCCTCCTCCAGAGAGCCCGAGGCAGCCACTGGCCCAGGAGAAAACAGAGACCTTTCTTCCTGCTACAACCCAGATCCCTCGATCCCTGGTGCAGAGGAGAAAACCGGGTCCAATATCTGACATTATATTTTATTTCTGAGGCTGGGCTCAAACCTGTGGTCCTCTTGTCTCAGACTCTCAAATGCTGGGAGTATAGGTGAACACCATGCCCAGGTCCATGCTATTATACCTTGTATGACATTACGCATACTTTCCAAAGAGCACATCATTTTACAAACATAAATCAAGACAAACAAAATAAATAAATACACCCGTCGGTTACTGGAGGGGTCAGCAGGATGCGGTTTCCTGGCTGCCTTCAGTAATAAAATGCAGATCATAGCAAGACAGCCTGGAAACCCAAGGGTGCTTTGGTGTGGAGACGGGCTGTAGGTGTGGGATCTGGAGGGATGGAGCGGAGGAGAATGCAATGGAGCGTCGTGTTTAACTTTAAATTCCTTCCTTCCCTGGGTCTTCCCATGGCCTGGCTCCAGAGGCTCGGCTTGGGAGGCGGGGGGGATTCCTGAACATCCTCACGCTTGCTCAGGTGTGCTGTCTCTATTCAGCACCTGCCCGGGCTCCCGAGCTCCTGCTGGCGGGCTTCCAAGGGAGGCCTTCAACTCTACAGCCTTATCTTACCGCCCTGAAGGGCGGGCCGCATGGATGCAAGAGTAGGGCCAATTGTTTCTTGGCCATGGCTCCCCTCCATTGACCCGGGGCCTCTCTTCAGGCCCCCAAGAGACTGGCCAATCAGTGAGCATCGACTGCAACGTCTGAAGCTATGAGCCAATCAAACCTTCTTCTCCATAAGGTGATTGTCTCTGGTATTTGTTATAGTAACAGGAAGCTGGCTGACACAAATTGGATGAGCTTTTCAAATCTGGCTGACTTTAATTTCTTTTTCTTTTTTTCCTTTTTTTTTTTTTGCGGGTCTGGGGATGGAACCCAAGGGCATTTGACCTCTGAGCTGCACCCCCTGCCCTAATTTTTATTCTTTATTTTGAAACAGGGTCTCACTGAGTTGCGAAGGGCCTCGCTAAGTAGCTGAGGCTGTCCGCGAACCGCGATTCTCCGGTCTCAGCCTCCCAAATGCTGGGATCTCAAGTGCGCACCACCACGCCCAGCTTAATTTCTTTTTCATATGCCTAACAGAGGTTTCCAGTAGAGTCAAAGTTTTTTTTCTTTAACTTTTCTTACTTTGATCCTTAATAATTAAATGTAAGCACCTCAAAATAATTGACCTTATTTTCACCATTAACTACAACCTTAAAATAACTAATCTTATTTTCATAATTAATAGCTAAATAGAATCTAAAATAAAACTCATAATAAAATTATCGGTTTCTCTATACTAGAAATACTTTCAAATTATTATTAATACACTTACTTATTCCTATAACATTGTTTCCCTCTATTATTATGGGTAGAATTTTATCAAAAGAAACAAAATGTGTTTAAAGACACAAGATACAAATACATGGTAAATATTTTTAAGGAACACAGAAAGTAATCACACAATACAACCAGTTAGCAGGATAGAACACCTCGAGAGGAAATTTATCATTAAGAGGCAACAGAAAGCCATTTCCCCGAACACATTAACAGCAGCAAAGTAAAACCTCCACCCACCCAACTTCCGAATCTTGCTTTCCAGTTGCTACTTGACAACCCAATGTTCAGAAAACAGTATTTCAATTAACCCTCCCGTGCCTACAGGCAATGAACACCTAAGGGACTTCCATGTCTTGCACGCCCTGCCTCATGAACAACAGCTAGTGTTCTTCACGAATTGCTTTTTTTTCTGCAGCACCTCTGAGTAGTTAAGTGAAGAAGTTGCCAGTTTGTTTCAGAACTGAATCAGAGCTACAGGCGGGAAAAACAGCACATGGGAGCCAGTGTGAAGCCCCACGATTCTCCAGTGGTACAGTTCCTCTGGAAAGGATGGGGTACCATCCAATGCACAGCAGTCTATTTCCTTTCCCTGATTTTAAAGATGTGAAGTTATGCTTCTATCAGTTTTAAGAGAAAAAGAAACTTGCTTTTAGTCAGCATGAATATTTTATGCTAGTCATGGTGGATATTTTAAATTTAATTTAACAAACATTTACCCAACGCATTTTTTTTAAATCTGGGGCTTATATTTGTGAACTAAAATTTTTATTTTTTTCCCCAAAATGAACCATGGTACTTTGCATGGATATTTTAAACGTTCCATCCCCGTTTTGTATACATTTTAAAAAGAGGAGGTGGCCGATGGTTGTTGGATGTATTAAGTAAAAATATAAGACAGATGGTTAAATTCAAATTTCATTTAGAACAAACTCCAAACCATTTTAACTTAATTATGTCCCATGCTATATTTGAGGCGCACGTACACTAACAGCCAATGTATTGCTTACTTCATATTCAACGTTGACCAGGTGTTCTGAATGTCATCTGACCATCTAAATCTCACTAGATTCCAGGCAAGTCCAAGATTTTAAGTTGCCCCAGAAGCTCTGATTTCCTGATGTCGCAATCTGAGAGTTGGCGGCACCTGGCCCTCAGCTAGGGTGAAACCCAGCAGTTTCCAGCTCTCCAAATGCTCTCAGAACAGAGTCCCCTGCAGGCTGTCCACTGAGCCGTGCCCAGCGCCACATTCACTGTTAAGCTCAAGAGTCCTTCAAGTTCTGAAGACCAAGAGAGCATGAAGCAGAGCTGTGTAAATAAACCCTTCCTGTCACACTTACGGATGGCCCTTCACTTTGGAATGATTAAATCCCCAGGAGCACACAATTGTGCTTGAGTTCATTTGGAATGACTCTAGAACTTTATCCTCCCCTGCCCCCCGCTGTCCTTTCTCCATTTGTATAATTTCTTAGTATAATTTTGTCACAGAGTTTAGTTACTAGTTACGAAATAAGTTAACTGGTGACCAACTAGAAGAATCCCAGGCATAAGAAATGGCTAATTTTGTTTTGCTTTTTTGGTACTAGGAGTTGAACCCAGTGGCGTTCTACCTCTGAGCTATACACACAGCCCAATTTTTTTTTTTTTTTTTAATTTTGAAACAGGTTCTTGCTAAGTTGCTGAGGGTCTACCTAAGTGGCCAAGGCTGGCCTTGAACCTGCGATCCTCCTGTCTCAGCCTCTAAAGTACTGGGATTACAGATGTGGACTTCTGTGCCCACCTAGGAAACAGCTAGTTTAGAATAGCACAATGGACAGAAATTAGGTACTACTCAACACAGGAAAATGTCCAAGACCCCCAGATACAAAGGCCCATAAAAACATATGCATGAATAACTTGTAAAAAAAAAAGAAAGAAAGAAAGAAAGAAAGGGAAGATATTTTCTTTTCTCAACAGCAGTGAAACGCATAGCTACCTCCCCTGTAATTGCACTGAATTTCCTGTGGGGCTTTAAAACTCTGCAGATGCTTTTATTCGCCACACTGGGACACTTGGAATTTCTTTTCATTTTTCTTCCCAACATTACTGCCGCTGGGGTTAGTAAAGATGGATGGTCGACCCCACAAAACGATTAGGGCTGGGGCCTAAACCAGCCCCAATAAAAATGGGCCGGTGTCCAGAGCTCTGAGGAGGCAAGGCTTTCCCAGCACTGTGTTTTCTCTGGCCAACACCTGCCCAGCTCTTCCCAGAGCAGAGGCCTCTGGCACCCTTAGGTGCCTGTGGAAGTGGGGAGGAGGGAGACGGTCCTGTCTCATGAGCACCACCGCCGGCACCGAGGCCCCGTCCAGAGCCAGTGGCTGGGCGTTTGCATTTGATGAGTTCCAGAAAAAGACCTCTCCTTTGCCACTTTGGTGTAAAGACTGTTTTGAGCTGTAGGCAACTGAGAATTAACAAGTGTGAGAGTCGTTCCTGGCCCTCCCTCTTCTGCCTAAAGCAGGGCATGTGTTTCCATCCTGGACCAGGAGGAGAGTGACCCTCATCCTTACAGACAGATGATTAGCATGATCAAACCTTACTAAAATGACTCTCTCTCCCTGTTAGCTAGTTCCCTTGTTATACAAACTAGCCACTTTCCCATGATTTACAGACAGAATCAGAAGCCAAGCACCCTTTCTTTGGTCAAGTTACCACTCCGCGGTTTACTGCCCTTTGTTAAAGCAGTATATCGGCCCCCCAGCCCCACTGCTTCTTGGGGCTTTTACTCCTTTGCTATGAAACCCCAGTGGCACAAAATAACAAATTATGCTTTTTCTCTTGTTTATCTATCTTTCTTCAGTTTAATTTGCATGCCCAGGTTCTTACTCTAAATGGATACGGGGACAGCATTTTAATTTCCTTGCAAACTTCTCTCACAGGGATAGCTTCCTCTGCTAATCAAGACAGAGGCCTCAGTCTCACTTTTTAAAACCTCTCTAGCCACATTTACCCTCTTCCAACTGTATTATTTGGTTACATTAAAATGTCCGTAACTCCTAGCCGGGCGTGGTGGCGCACACTTGTAATCTCAGCGTTTGGGAGGCTGAGACAGGAGGATCGCGGTTCGTAGACAGCTTCTGGTACTTAGTGAGGCCCTTTGCATCTCAGTGAGACTGTGTTTCAAAATAAAGAATAAAAATTAGAGCTGGGGGTGTCACTTAGAGGTAGAATGGCCCTGGGTTCCATTCTCAGTACTGAAAAAAAAATATATATATATATATATATATATGTATTTCCTAACAGATTAGCCTTTTCTATCTGTGTGTCTTGATGTTCTTTTGATGTAAAAAAAACTTTCACTCTTTTTGACTACAAATGACTTTTTCCTCTTTGGGGCCAGTTAGGCTATACGTCCCTTTCCCAGGCTGGTTAGTGCCTGGCTCCCATCTTTATTACCAAGTTCATTAAATAGAATATTCCTGCTCTATCTCCTTCTACATACCTCTGATTTCTCTCACAAAGGTGTGTTTTTCTACGTAGTAAAGTATAGATTATGGAAGAAAATAAACCTCCCGAGACCACCACTGAGATATACCCCCTGTCGATCGTCTCCCAGAGTCTTTCCCGATTCAGCATCTATGCATACTGGTACATTTTGCTATTAGAGAAACAAGGCCGTGTAACCTCTGCGCTCCACAACCTGCTCTTGTCTTTAGCTTTCTGGATATGTTCTGTACCAACAATATTTTTCTACCTCTTCACTGTTATCAGGGTCATGGCATTTCACCCTGCAGCTGGCCCGGCGGGATCTGTTTAGCCAGTCTGCTGACTTGGTGTCAACCATGTTGACTTTTTTTTTTTTTTTTTGGTGGTACTGGGGTTCCTGGAAGCCCTTCTACCTCCGGGCTACACTCCCAGACCTATTTTTACATTTTTATTTGGAAACAGGGTCTCTTAAGCCAGCATGCGCGGCTGGCTTCAAACCTGTGCGATCCTCCTGTCTCTGCCTCCCAAGCGTGGGGATTACAAGCGTGCGCCAACACGCCCGGTTAACCATGTTGACATTTGATCAGTGGACGGTATTGCTCATCTGCCAAGTTCTGAGTTCGGTAGTTAGGACTCACAGAGCAGAAAAAGTGTGAGAAGCACCACACACAGCTGCAGTAAAGGGTGGTACACACGAAGACTTGTGTGGCCCAGGGAAGAGCTGAGCCATCTACCAGAGAATCAGAGGAAGGAGCCTGGAGATGTTTCACAGCTGATTGTTGTGGTTTTTTTTTTTTTTTTTTTTTGCGGGTCTGGGGATGGAACCAAAAACATTCGACCTCCAAGCTATACCCCCTGCCCTATTTTTTATTCTTTATTTTGAAACAGGGTCTCACTGAGTTGCGGAGGGCCTCACTAAGTAGTATCTGAGGCTGTCCACGAACCGCGATCCTTCGGTTTCAGCCTCCCGAATGCTGGGATGAAAAGCGTGCACCACCACGCCTGGCTGATTTTTAAAACTAAAATGTGTACCAAAGGACGCAGAGTAAGAGCTTGTAAGTGGACATAAAGGGAGAGAATGTTCCAGAAAGGAGGAGCAGGAGAGCAGAGGTGAGCAGGAAGAAAGGAAAGCGTGAATCAAAAGATGCCCAACAGCCCTCCAGGTTTTCCTCACTGCTGTGGGCTTTATTTGTCAAGAAATGTGCTGGTCCATGCGCTCTGCTCCTCCTGAAGCTGAAGTGATCAGAAGTCAAGAAAACCATTCAGAACCCACCCCCGGCCAAGACAAATGGCTGGAGACACAGATTCAGCCCCAGCGCAGTATCGCACGATGCCGGCCCTCCGTGTTCTAGAATGTTTGTGGTACCAAGCAATACCTCCTTTCTTCCCATAAGAACCCAGACCACAGCCATCGCCATAATTAAGTATTCTGCTTCCTCTAAACCCAAATTGGCTCTGCCTCACTTACCATTTTTGGATTTTGAAAGAATATCATTGCTTCTTGGCTGTCTTATTTTTCATTAGAAGATTGATGGGATTTCACACCTGAGCTGGAGGACGCCTGTCTAACATGGGTGATGGGTGGGGGACCCCAAGGGGTGTGGAAATGGGGGTGGTCCCCGTGTGACTGAGCACCAAATGCAGTCACCCCAGTTCTTGGCTGTGTCCCTCTGGGTGTGCGACCCACAGCAACATCCGGTGTAGGGAGGTCACCTTACAGAAGTTGGTCAAACTCCTGCATCCAAGTGAGCTCTTCCTGGGTTTGATTACATGGTGCCATCAGGAGAAGTGACACCCTGTTTCCAATACTGAAATAAAAATTGGAACAAAGTGGAATGTCCACTCACATCTTACTTCCCTGCATCCCCCACACAAGGAGAAGGCATTGTTATCAGACACAGAGGAGAAAGCTTTTCATTGTGGGTGGGGAGAAGAGGACCTCGGTAGAAGGAAGCAGTTATCCTCGTCTGATTCGGGGGAGGGGGGTAGGACGTGGAGATGTAGCGGGTCCCGCGTGGCGAGGACCTTCCATGGCTCCAGCTCCTGACCGATGCCCCTGACGCGCTCTTTTTTCATGAGATGTCTCTGGGAACAATCCGCACGCTCTTTATGGCTGTGGCATTGTCTTAGAAATGGCAGGAAACACATTCCCCACACAGACAAGCGAGGAGCAGCCTGCGTTTTTTACTGGGAATCACTTGGGGTAAAGGAGCACGTTTTGCAATAAATCTCTGCAAACTGCTGGTTCAACAGCAGCATGCAGCCTTTGAGCCATGAAACAAATATCATCGCGTCCTATAATAATATATAAGCAGCTACTGGTAATGTCATAATGCAGAAAGCCTCATTTCTGAAATGAAAATCTGTCTTGCTCAATAAAACACTGCCCACAGTGCGAGCATTAGCAGAGAACGGTTTGCCAGCCCCAACACTCCCGGGACGGTTTAGCAGAGGGCCCTGAAAAAATAAAGGACAAAGGACCAAGGTCTGATTAAAAACAGGAAAATATTTTTTTGGTGGGGGGGCATGCCAGGGTTTCCTCAGAGCATCTTTGATGATTCCAGGAGCTGTTTAATTCATCTCTTGACACTAAAAGCTAAAGAAAATATTTTTAAGCAGTTGTCTCATTTCCTTAGATAAAACATGTTTTTTTTTTCTTTTTTTTTTTTTTGACAGAACCTGAGTACCAGTGCTACTCCAGGATGTGTGGGCTGAACTCGGGCACCTAGCCTTTGTGTTCTGAAAATCAAGATCTTGGACCTACAGTGACTAATCAGAATAGAACCCAGGATGGTTCCTGTCAATCAGAACCCCATCACAATGTATAATTACATGCACCAATTCAAGTATATTTTAAGCCGGGCGTGGTGGCACAGGATTGTAACCCCCGCACTAGGGAGGCTGAGACAGGAGGATCGCGCAGGTTCGAAGCCAGCCAGCTGGCTTAAGAGACCGTTTCCAAATAAAAATATAAAAAACAGGTGTCTGGGAGTGTAGCCCAGAGGCAGAAGAGTTTCCAGGAACCCCAGTACCACCAAAAAACAAAGCCCAACGTGGTGGTACACGTCTATAATCCCAGTATTTGGGAGGCTGAGACAGGAGGATCGCACAAGTTCAAAGCCAGCCTCAGCTACTTAGTGAGGCTCTCAGCAACTTAGTGAGACCCTGTTTCCAAATAAAATATAAAAAAGGTCTGGGAGTATAGCCTGGAGGTAGAAAGCCTCTGGGTTCCACCCCCAGTACCACACAAAAAAAGTATATTTTATTTTATTTTATTTTTTGTTTTTTTTTTTTTGTTTTTTGGGGTTTTTTTTGCAGGTCTGGGGATGGAACCCTGGGGCATTCGACCTCCGAGCTACACCCCCTGTCCTATTTTTTATTCTTTATTTTGAAACTGGGTCTCACTGAGTTGCAGAGGGCCTCACTAAGTAGCTGAGGCTGTCTGCGAACCGCGATCCTCCAGGTCTCAGCCTCCCGAATGCTGGGATTACAAGCGTGCGCCACCACAGCTGGCAAAAAAGTATATTTTATACTTTTTGCAACCAGCATAGAGTTAGTAACATAATTCTCTTTCTTTCTATGTATTTTGGAATTATTAGCATGTTATATAAAAATACTGATAACCAAGTTTACTTTTACTGATATAAAATTCTCAGGATAACCTTGATGTGGTAGGTGTTTTATTAAGAGCTAAATTTATAGACATTAGTTGTTTGATTTCCACACTAATCATATGAGGACAGTTTTATGAGCAAATAAACGGAGGAACACAGCGATACGGGTGGCTTGTCCAGGGCCACGTGATACACCAGTGGTTCACCCAGGAGTCATGTCCCAGCTCAGAGCACGCATGCGCGGCTACCTCCAGGCTGCCCCCAATTTATATTTTCAAAACCATAGTTATTGAAAAAGTAGTTGAGAATTTTTTAGTCAATAATAATTAAGTTCATTAGCTCGTCTTTTTAAAAATTAAATATTTTGTACAGTTTTGGGAGCATGAAACCATTTCTGACTACTTTGTTTTTCAGTGTAAAATTTATACTGGCTACTGGAAGGTACAACTTTGCAAATGATTATAGTCTTGAAAAAAAAAAAAAACCAGTGTTTATGGATCGTTTTTAGCAAAAGATAATGAAGAAACATTTAAAAATCCTTGTAAGGAATGAAAATACCCAAACCCAAGAAAAGTGTAAGTGTGAGAGGCTCTCATTAATTTTCTTTTCTGATCTTAATTGCCTGAATTAATCCTCTTTCTCCACAGTTAAATGAAATAAAAGCATTTTTCCTGGTAGAAACATGTGACTGGCTGCCACAAAAACTTTGCTGATAGTAAAACAATTTGAAGTGAATGGATAGATGAATTTTCCTACCAGAAAACTTGAGCCGGCCAGTTAGAATAATATTAGATAAGGCTGTTAGGACTCAGAGCCTGGGGGGTGAGGAATGGTTTTCCCCATTCCACGGGGATTAGAGCAGAAGAACAGCCAGAGCCCGCCCTAGCAACTTAGCGAGGCCTTCATAACTTAGACCCCATTTAAAAATAAAAAGTCAAAAGGGCCAGGGTGGTAGAATACACTTGAGTTCAGTGCCCAGTACCAATGAAAGAAAGAAAAAAGATGGGGGTGGGGAGGAGGGAAGGAAAGAAAAAAGGAAAAGAGAAGAATATAAAAAGAAAAGCGTGTCCTCCAACGAAGGCAGGCCTTTGCTCTTCTTGGCAGATAAAAAGAGACAATGGTCCTGTGGGTTCCGGGGCATCTGGAAATAAGGCACATTTTCCCTTTCTCGTGGTAATTTCTTTTGCATAAATCAGAAGCAACAAATTAAAAAGGAAATATTTAATTTTGACATGTTCTCTGGAGTTCCATCAGGTTCTGTTTCAACAGTGAAATCTGCCGTCGTCATTAATACTGACTGGAAACAAGGGAGCTCCAGGTTAGTACTCTGGCTTCTCATCTGGACATGTTTCTAGAATCCAGCTACTCCCATCACACCAAGATGGAGCGTACCAAGATCAAGGTCAGAGGAGAAAACAGCTGCCCCAGGACGGAGGCTCGGCTGTGGGCCGCGTGGCCTCGGTGTGATGGACACGGGGCCAGGCTTTGAATGGCTTCTGGTTGAGAACAGGGCACAGGACCACAACAGCCAATCAGAAAAGCCAATTTCCTGAAAAACCTTTAACATAAATATGGAAAGGAAGTTTTTGTGTATTCTTTCTTTTCTTTCTTCTTTGTGGTACTGGGGATGAACCCAGGGGCTTACTCTACCATTAAGCTACACTCCCAGGCCTTTTTACCTAGTTACTTGTTATCTGGAAGCAGGGTCTCTCTAAGTTGCTCTCTAAGAGGCTGGCCTTGAACTTGTTACCATCCCATCTCAGCCTCCCATGATTGGGATTATAGGCCGGCGCCAGTGCACCGGCCTTCACATATAACAATCGACACCTAAGGGTTTGTGTTTCCTTTGTATTTTCTAGAACAGACAGAACTATTGTGCTGGAGGGTGGTTATATGTAACAATAATGTACTGTGTATTTTAAAAAACCAGAAGAAAGGATTTTGAATGTTTTCACCACAAAGAAGTAATGTTCAAGGAACTAGATTATGATAACCCCGATCTAAACAGCACACACTGTGCGTACCAGAGCACTACGCAGTACCCCGTTAATATTAATATATGCCATCTTTACATTTTTCTTCTTCTTCTTTTTTTTTTTTTTTGGTGGTACTGGGGTTCCTGGAAGCCCTTCTACCTCCGGGCTACACTCCCAGACCTATTTTTACATTTTTATTTGGAAACAGGGTCACCTAAGCCAGCGCGCTCGGCTGGCTTCAAACCTGCGCGATCCTCCTGTCTCTGCCTCCCAAGTGCGGGGATTACAAGCGTGTTCCACCACGCCTGGCCCATCTTTATGTTTTTCTATGTCAGTTAAACATAGGTTTAAATTTTAAGCAGTGCCCAAGTGATTTCTCTCTCTCTCTCTCTCTCCCTCTCTCTTTTTCTCTCTCTCTTTATTTCTTTTTGGTCCCAGGGGCAGAACCCAGGGGCATTCTACCTCTGAGCTACACCCCCAGCCCAAGTTTATTCCTTATTTTTGAAACCAGGTCTCACTGAGTTGCAAAGGGCCTCACTAAGTAGCTGAGGCTGTCTGCAAACTGTGATCCTCCTGTCTCAGCCTCCAGAATGCTGGAATTACAAGTGTGCGTCATCACGCCTGGCTCCAAGTGAAACTTCTTGATGGAGGAAAGGGAGTCTGAAAACTGTCCCAGCTGGACGCACGTGCTCACTGAGCACGGAGGTCACAGGCTGCTGAGTCCTGCCCTGCTCTAACTCCATCCCATCTTACTGTATACATGTGGTGCCCCAACTAAGAAAGGGCTGGGAGCTACACCGAGGGGTCCAGTGCTGCTGGCATACCAGACCCCAGAGAGGCACCGCATCCCAAGCTCCAGCACCACGCTCCCGCCCGGCTGTGCTCCCGCCAAGGCCCAAAGGCGCATTATGGCGCATGGGTCCGGCTGGCCTTCTGACAGCCGCTCTCTAACCCCGAAGTGGAATTCATTCTGTCTGCAGACCCCACTCTGTGGCTACGATACTGATCATCATCATTGCTGTTGTGATTATTAGGAAAAGGACAGGTGTGGATTAAAACATTTAGCCCATTAAATTCAACGCAGGTTCATGCACACCGTGAACAGGCCTGTACGGCGGTAATGATGTGATCACACCCCGGCGCCGCTCTGCAGAGCCAGGAGGCGCTATGGGGCGCGGGGAAAGGGGTTACTCCTGGGAAAAGAGAGAGGGGGCTTTCCAGGGAAAAGGCCGTTTGCCCCATTCACACTGGACCTCGGAGGATGGGTCAGACTTGGCTGAGGGCGTAGCCAGATGGAGGAGCTACAGGCAGAAGGGATGAGGGACGGCCCACCCAAGTGCCTGCCGCCCCAGGTATTTGACACCGGGAATATTTTCCTTCTATCTCATGCCTCTTGGCAAAGTTCTTTGGCAGAGTGAGGGTGAGTGCCCTTCTCCCCCCCACCCCCACCTTACATGTGCGTGAATTCACACACACACACACACACACACACACACACACACACACACACACCTTCCTGTAACCCATGGGGTGCTAGGCTGGCAACATGAGACAAGGGCGTCTTTGTCATGATCCCACTGCGCGATCAGGCCGGTCGCACGCCTTCTGGGGCCGCTCCTGGCAATCTCCTTTCCTAGGAACGAGCTGCCTGGGTCCAGGGATTTCTGTCTTGGGCCTTGGGCAGCGCCGCAGCTCTGTGTTACACCCACACTGGGAGCAAGCCACTGCCAGAGGTGGCCTGAGAGCCCTGCGGGGCTTCTGCAGAGCCTCCTGCCACCGTTGAGATCACACCATTGGGCAGGCACTCATAAATCCTGTTGGTAAAACTGGAACTTAGCACAAACACTACAGAGAGCAGGACAAAAGTTCCTTCAAAGACTGGAAATGGGACCTCCTCATGCCCTGGCGATTCCACTCGCTGGCATCTTTCCAAAGGAACTTAAGTGAGAAAACTACAGCGATACACGGGTGCCCGTGTCATAGCAGCACAGTTCACGGCAGCCAAATTATGGACGAACCTAGGTATCCGTCAGCAGGTGAATGGAACCAAGAAAATGCGGTAGATACACACGATACAGTTTACTCGGACATAAAGAACGAAATCACGTCATTTGCAGGAAAATGAATGGAATTAGAGGATATTGTGCTTAGTGAGAGCGGCCCGTCTCAGAAAGTCAAGGGGCCTGTGTTTTCTCTCATATGAGGACACTACAGAGAAAACGGAGCACAAAGGAGACTTTTTAGATGAGTGAGAAAGAAACCAGTAGAATGAGCCGGGCGCGGTGGGCACGCTCGTCATCCCCGCGCTCGGGAGGCGGGGCCAGGAGGATCGCGCAGGTTCGAAGCCAGCCTCCC
The DNA here is from genome assembly GCF_963383645.1 of Muscardinus avellanarius. Taxonomy (NCBI): domain Eukaryota; kingdom Metazoa; phylum Chordata; class Mammalia; order Rodentia; family Gliridae; genus Muscardinus; species Muscardinus avellanarius. The sequence goes on from NC_137806.1 coordinate 11,244,347, forward strand.
TGGCTTAAGAGACTCTGTTTCCAAATAAAAATATAAAAAATAGCTCTGGGAGTGTAGCCCAGAGGTAGAAAGGTTTCCAGGAAAGAGGACTGAGGAAGGGAGCCCGTTCAAATAGTGCGGGTGCGAATATGGAGGCATGACTAGCAACCTCACTAACGCGTACGGGAGGGAAGCCAAGCGCCGTGCTCACGGGTCTCTTATCACTGAACGGCGCTTAGTGTATAACTGCAATGTACCAGGGCACGTATGAAACATCGCACGATGGGCATCGCTGACATTTAAGGAGAGGGCGGTGGTGGCAGGTGGCAAGCGTGAGTTTGGAACGGTGGGTATTTGTGTTTATAAATTCACCCATGGCAGAGGCGGCAGTGACCAGTAACTATTCTTTTCTAGTCATTTACCACACATCGGCAGGCGTAAGGGAGGGAGCGTGACAACATTCTGGACCTTGAGTCAGGGAGGGAAAAATCAAATAAAGGCTAACTTCCACAGGGCGTGGTAACGTTCACCTCTAATCTCAGTACTTGAGAGGCCAAGACAGGAGGATCACAGGTTCCAGGCCAGCCTTAGCAACTTAGCCGGATCCTGTTTTGAAATAAAAATAAAAGTTGGGGCTGTATCTCAGAGGTATCATGCCTCTGGGTTCAATCCCCAGGACCAATAAATAAACCAATAAATAAATAAATTTTAATGTACAGTAAGTAGAGTGCATTAACTGTGCTCAGCACATTCAGGTACTATAGGGAGACCCTATGGGGAGGCAGACAGCTCCTGATGGCCACACAGCACAGGCCCCAGAAGCAGCTCTGCAGCCCTGAGTGATGCGGAGGGTGTCAAGTTAGCTAGCTAGCCGCTCCAAGGGTTAGTTTCCGCTTCCCACCAATGCAAAGCCAAGGCTTAGCCCCCCAAGTTACTTCTATGGTTGCCACGAGGGTCACAGGATGCCTCTGAGCACACCCTAACCACACACTGCAACTGAGTATTTTCTTCCTTTTAGATATTCGGGAAATTGCAACGTGCGGTACCTAGATTACAATTCCCCTGAAGGAGGGACGAGGTTTTCCGCGTCACACTTTCAATCCACCCAGCTCACATACCCTAACCCTCCACAGACGCTCCGTGAATGTTTGCTGGGTTTAAATTCAATGCTGTGTGAAGTCCAGAACCGCTGGCAAGATCGGTGACTCCCTCTCCCAAACAAAAGCCAACCGCCTGCCATTAAAGTCCTCATTAAGGTGTCTGGGCAGCTCCCCGGCACCCTTAAGCCAGGAATGTGATTATTCTTATCCTGGTATTTCTTACTGCAAATATTATAACTCGTCATAAACGTTCCAGTTCTTTTGAAAAGGCCACCACTTAAAAGTAGTCCAGGTCCACCCTGTGTGAAGTACTCCTTTTTATTTATTTTTAAAATGAACTCCCGTTAACTTAGTAAGCGGCTCCCTCCTGGAAGTTCCCCCAAAGCCAGCAGGCATTAAATATATATTTTTTACTCTATCCTAGTCCAAAAGACCTCACTCCAAGGTCTTCTCCACCTTCCTGTTTTAGAGCTAAGCTACTTACTTCCAAGCATGACGTCTATAGGATGTTTACGGACTAGATGTTTGTGTAGCTGGGATCTTAGACTTCTTCCATAGTCTTCCTGTATCTTTATTTATTTATGTATTTATTTGTTTTGGGTACTGGGGATTGAACCCAGGGGTGTTCTACTTCTAAGCTATGCCCTCAGCCCTATTTTATGATTTCATTTTGAAATAGGTTCTCGCTAAGTTGCTGAGGCCGACCTCAAACCTGCAATCCTCCTGTCTCAGCCTCTCAAGTGCTGGGGTTACAGGCGTGCGCCACCGTGCCCGGCCCCCTTCCTATAATTTAAAAGTAGTGACAACATCAAATCTCACTGTGTCACAATCAGTGATTTCACATGATTCACAGGTGATGTTTATGAAGTGTTGGAATTATAATTTCCTGTGGCCAGAAACTTTGTGACCCTTGGAGGGCTTTGCATTTCTCTGTCTCTTGGTGTCAGAGAAAGAGCCCCAGTCTTCAGCCTTCTGGGAGAGGCACTGGGGTGACTCTGCCATCAGCCAAAGAGCCATGATACCTTTCCAAGGTGCAGTGATGGACAGATAAACATCCTTCCCGTCTCTTGGCAGTTTCAAGAGATTTTCACACCTAAAATACAAAGAATTAAACCGCGTGCAGTAGGAAGGTATCTTTCTCTTTCAAACTTTTCCTCCTTTACTCACCAAGCTTTGTGCACACTGTTGGGACGATTCCTAATGACTCAGGAGAACACACGTTAGTGCTCAGCGTCTCTTCCAGCCCAAATAAATGACTTGTTGATTAGTTGTTTTCGGTAAGTCATGCCTTTAAATTTTTTTCCTCCTCCTAAAAATCTGGTTTGAAAAATAAACACCAGGGCGAATTTCTGGAAGCTAAAGACTTGCAGATGGGGGTGATGGTCTAAATCAGTCATTTGGCCGTAAACGCTGACAGCCCCTGGTCCACGGCTTGCTGTACGCTGCTGGGGAAGCTAGGTGGGCCTCCCTTGGTAATGAGAGTTTCAGGTGTTGATGTCAAACATGGAAATGCACGCGTCCAAACCCTCCTCTGCGTGGCTTCGAAACCCTGCAAGGGGCTGATGGGATTACTGAGATGAAAGGCAGCCACTGCCCAGGGTACCACGAATGTTACCCTGGAGGCGAGAGAGAAGACAGAGCAGGCTGCTGGCTGCACATGGTTGTCAGGTACACCGTTAAGTCTCTGAAGGGATGCCAGTCATTCCTGAGAACGCATGAAATGGGCTTCTGCAGTTTCATATTTGGTCAACCGCGTTTTCCCGGATGGAACTTCAGCATGCGTCTGGGAACTGCATACGGATTCACTTTCGTTGTTGTTGTTTGAAAACCATTTAAAAAGAGGGTGGGTGGGGGGGAATGCATTCTCCAATATTACTCTCTGAAAGAATCATCTGTAATTAGAATGCAAAATTGATGATCTATTGTTTTGAACCAGGCAAAGGACAGTGTTGGGAAGGTGAAAGACGAAAATCCGGCTAGGAATTCCACGGATGGAGATGTGGAACGAAAACAAGGAGTGTCCCTCAGTAAAGAAGGAAGAGACAGCGCAGGGCAGCGGTGTGTCCTCTAAAGACCGCGTGTCGCCTCTGCCAGGCCAGTTATCAGCCAGTATACAGAAGTGCAAATGTCTTCATGTTTGCGGGGGGAGGGGGGAGCCCCCGTACTAATTTCGTGCATTTCAGCCTGGGTCCCACAGCGGGAGGAAAGTGTCCCCATGCCGGCCTTCTGAGCACGGGGCGCAGGCACACGCCACACTGCACGCAGCTCGCCATTCCCCGGAGCGCGGCCTGAAGTCCTTCACAGATCGGAAGCTGCGTCTCTCAGTGACCTGCTGGAGCGACTCTTATCACAGGGCTGGACGCATCGGTTTCAACCACAGGCTGGGCGGTGACGGGGGAGACGGCTGTTGGGGAGGGGGCTACGCGGCTGCAGGTGTGTGGGGGCTTCTTGGTAGAAGGGAGCTGAGGCTTCCGTCAGAAAATGCGAGAAAAGGCCTTCTTTCTGCGTAGCTTGCGGGTTTGGGCAGCAATGGCCATCCTCACTTGGGGATGCAAAGTCGAGGATTAAAGACATCGCTGGGCCTCGTTTGGATACTACTGCCCGGATTTAGAAGGGAATGGAAAAAAAGTCGTTCTTAATCTGTTTGGATTCCTTTTGATAAAAAGATTTTAATTAAGATGACTCCTGTAGGAAATCATACCAACTTGAAATCTAGAGATTTTAAAGAAAGATAAGTAGATAAACAGATGTTGATATAAACTCTCTGGAAAGCAGCAACGTACCCCACTATCGGAAATGGATTATCATGCCGCTGCAGTCGGCAACTGGAGCTGAATTTCCACAGCCCCAGGTGTAAGCCCAGGTGTCCTTCTCCTTGTCCCGCTCCCTGGAAGACTCAGGGTGTGTCCAGAGAGAGGACATGAAAGGTGTTTTCTATGTTTTTCTGAATAACCCAGACTCGTGTTTATTAGGGTTTCATTTTAGATATTTTTGGATCCTTTTTACAAAAGTATTGGCTGATTCTTCTTTCTATGGAAAATACTTCTTAGACAAAGTCTTTCATCTTGGTATTGGAGCCTTCTAAATAAATAATGGCATCCTTCTAAAAGCATGAACTTTTGGGAAACATCTGTTACAACGAAAGAAATGATATAATGTACGTGCTACAAAATGTTGCTGACGGAGAATAGCAATGACTAGTTTGGACTTTTGAACGGCAGAAATATCTGCTAAAATCTGGCATACTACATCATCATTTTGTTAAGATTGGGAACTTCAAGAAAGTCAGCTTCTGAGCAGGCTGTGGTGGCACGCGCCTAGTAGTAGTCGGGAGGCTGAGATAGGAGGGTCATAGGTTTGAGACCAGCCTCAGCAACTTAGCAAGACCTAGTTTCAAAATAAAAGAGTTGGCATGTTGCTCAGAGTGTAGAACACCTGGGTTCAATCTCCAGGAATAAAAGGAAAATGAAGTTATTTTTATTCTCCCCATAAGTTAGTTCTGTGTGCCTCCTAAAATATTAAAAGTCATGGATATTTCTCATTTCAAATGACTTTCCGATTTCTCTTTTATTATCGTCTGCATTTCTCACTGGATATCTGAGGTCTCATCTCTAGATACTCAGACTGAGGCCTTATCAGATTTCTGTCTCCTGTAGCCCATGGCCTATGCACCTGCCTGGGTCTCAGTCTTCTCTCTCTTCTGAGACGGGCTCTAAGGTAACCGGGTTAAGCCCAGGGAAACCCATCAAACCTAGCAGCATAAGTCAACTGTAATGCTTTTCTCCAGAAACTGGGTCTCAGGTGCTGTCTTCCTCCTTCATTTTTCTGGGTAGTATTATGCTTTATTAAATGCTCAGAGTTGAAGGTGTTATTTGTCTTTTAGAGACAGGAAAAAAAAAAAGACTGGCTATTGGCAGGACTTTAAGTTGTGGGCAGTCTGTCATGGCGGGTAAGTCCCTGCCTTCCAGATATTTCCTTCCAAGATTGGAGAGCCATGAAAGATGAACTGTCTGGGCTTTTTCTTATCTCCCCCCGTGGGCTGCAGTTCCAAGCACACCAGCACAAAAGAAGCAAGGCGAACAGGTCCCACTGAGTGAGGTTTCAATGGGAAATCCTCAGATAAGCTTCCTGGTGAAGCCAACCCAAACAATTACTTGATCTAAGAGGAAAGAAAACCTTCTTAATGGAAAAAAATGTGCCTTGTACTGTCTTACATGATTATCAATAGTATTTCAAATGAATCCCAGCTACGCTCCATATATTTGTATTTTTATCTTAGGCAAGCTCAGGGCGCTGGCTTGATAGAGTGCATTTATTTTTAATAGAATCATGGAATCTTAAATGCTTGAAAGGGCCCGAGAAGCTGTCTCATCCAATCACCCACCCCTGAAGAACTCCCTCAACCGTTCTCTCAAGCTTGCTACAAGAAGAAAGGAGCTTTGTTGTTGCTGTTGTTAAATCCATAGAGTGTAGTCGAAAGTTTAAAACATTAGACTTGCAAGAAAAAGAAGCCTTGGGTAGAATTAAGACCTCATCCTCCTGCAGGAAGGCAATTAAGACACAAGCCTAGTTGCATTTTTAACCCCTCGAAGCCAAGAGACCTGAGAAACCATTCACAAGGTGCCCCACAAGGACACATGTGATTCCTCTGAGTCCTAACAAGTACAGTTAGTCTCAAACGCTTACTCTGTCCAATAGCTGAAATGTCAACGCTTTCTACACTCCATTGCTATTGGGACCGATAGAACATTTTACAATTTAAGTCACCTTCCTCTTCTTATTTGAACCTAGAATCCAATGAGATTAGGTGACCAAGGGAGAGAGAGAGAAGGGCAGAGAAATAAAAGTATGTGTGCGTGCATGTGTGCGCGCACACTAACGTGTGTGCATGTGTGTGTATATGTGGCGTACCCATGTGTGTGTGCACGAGTGCCCGGGTGGGTGTCTGCCTCATTTCAGGTCAGCATCCTAAATGTTCCTTCGATGTGGGTCACAACTGCGTTTGGCTGCGGCGCCTTCAAGGGTCCATTAAACGACACCTCTCTGAGGACACCGCGCCCTCGCTCGCCCAGGGGCCCTGGAATGCCCAGGCACACAGCTCTCTCGCCAACCAGAAAAGGTGGCTGCGGCTCATCTAGAAATTCCAAACTACGCCTTCTGCCAATCCTGAAGAACACACTTCTATACACGTTTTGACTTCGGGGTTTTCAAACTACAATATGAAAGTTATCGAAAGCTTAGGGTGGGTATGTTACGTTACATGCTGTGTGAATGTGGCCACCGGTCCTAAATGTGAACATTAATGCACTCTGTAAAAGACACAATTATTACCACTGGGACAGAAATCAACAAGCCCTACCAAAGGAATTTCTTAAACTGCTATCATAAAATCTGCTCATGTTATGGATTTCATTAACATTTTACTCCCCAAGGAATCCCAATTGTATAATAACAGAAGTTCTTTAAATTTTAAATACCACAGACAGGAACAGACTTTCACCTAAAACAGATGTAAAGCCGTTAGCCCTGCCTTCTGATTGGCCCACGGTTATGAAACTGCCTGGTAATTGATAGCTCTTAAAGTGTTGTTGTTTAGGTTACAGCAATGGAAACGATATTATTTTTCCCATGAAAAGATAAGTTAATAAGCAATAGACAGGCTTTTCAACCACAGTTCCTTGCTTTGACTACGTTTGAAGTTAAGAAAAAACAACAGCAATAAATCTTTTTTTAAACTTTTTATTTTTTTATATTTTGGTACTGGGGATTGAACCCTGGGCCATTTTACCTCTGGGCTACACTCCCTATTTTTATTTTATTTTTTTGTTTTTGTTTCTGAAATAGGGTCATACTAGATTGCTCAGAGTCTCCCTATGAGGCTGAGGCTGTCCTCAAACCTGTGATCCTCTCATCTCAGCCTCCCAAGTACTGGGGTTACAGGAATGCACCACCACACCTGGTTAACCACAAACCTTTGCTCTGTATAGCGCATGAAAATTAAAATCGGGTATACAAGGGCGAGCGGCACAAACCGTGCCTCCGGGGCAGAGCTGGCTTCAGTCTTATTTTGCATCAGTCTTGTCAATGATGACTTGCAACCTTATCCTTGTGTTTCTTTTTCTTATACCCACCCTTATCTCTGTGCATGATTGTGCAGTTGTCTAAAATAACATCTGTATTTATTTAGCTAAAAACAGTTCGCAGCTAAAAGCTAAGAATAGCTAAGCTTAAGATAAATAAGCAGGGAGGTTCATCAGCAATTTTCCTGCATAAGGTAAACAAATACATCTGTATTTTTGGAAAACAAAAGAACTATGGTTCTGTTCAAATAACAGCCACAAAGTGTCTGTAAGAAAAAATTAAAAAAAAATTTAGCCAAGCACCATGTTGCTTCTTCATTCAAAAGGCTGACCAGTCTGAGTATTTCAAACAAGACTTGACAGGACTTGAACACTATCCCAGTAGTGGTTTCCAATAGAAGCTGACTCCCCCTACCAGTAGAGGACATCACAAATACAAATGTAGGGGGCTGGAGCATTCCTGGTGGTTCTAATGAGTCGGTATTTGTGTGGCTGGGCACACACGAGCTCTTGGTTTCTATTGGGCGGAGGCCAGGATTCTGCCATACATTCTACAATACATAGGACAGTCCCTACAACTGAAAACTACTCAGCCGCAGTTGTGAGCACTGTCCAGACCACGCAGCTACTCCAGGCGGTCTGAGCGTTTGTTAAAATTGCAGTGGTTGCTCAACTTCACAGACATCACCCACCAATCAGCAAGGAAGCAGCGGGAGGCTGGGATGCAAGCCTGTTCGCTGGCCTTCAGGAAGCCCCCTCAAAACGGACCTCAATACACTTCCTGCATCTTGCTAACAATTTAACAAGAGCAAGGGCCTTAGGACCCCAGTCCCAGTTCTGTCATATATTTGCAATGTGGTCTTGCAAATCATGTACTTTCTGAACCTATGCAAGCTGAGGGACTCAGACAATACAATATCTCACCCATGTGTGGTCATACACTAAAAAGTTGAGATACCCTAGGAAGAAAAGAGATTTCCTTTATAATAAAACTATGAATGTCAGTTCCAAATAGATACCATAGGAGAAACCGACCCCCACAAATCTCTGCCAGAATCTAACTAGGGATGTCCATTCCAAATAGTCAAGGGTATAATAATAAAGTAGAACTGTAAGCCAAGGACATGGTCATGCTACACAGATCATTTGTTTTCCAGTGCGATTCCATCTAAACAGTTGTAGTTCTCACAATACTGTCTTCAAGTGTTCTACATTTCCTTTAGGGCATGTTGACATGAAATACTAAATGGTAAACTTAGTTGACTGGCCTTTAAAACTGAATTAAGTGGTAAGCTTGACCAAATAATTAAAATCATCTTGGCGATGTCTACACAATAAAACAAGTGTTTAAATAATCCAAATAATTATTTTGTCAAGGGCTTCTGTTTTCCCCAAATCACGTCCTCCTTAAAAATACCCAAGAGAGAAGCTGAGACAGGAGGATCATCGCAAGTTTGAGTCCATTCTCAGTAAGCTAGTGAGACTTTCAGTAACTTAGCGAGATCTTATTTCAAAATAAAAATAACAGGGGCGGGGGGTATAGCTCAGAGGTAGAATTCCCTAGGTCCAATCTCTAGCACAAAACAAAAATTACGCCAAAACTCTGAAATTAATCCATTCCTGTATTTTCTTTCGAATAGCTTTCTGTCCTGCGAAAAGCCAGTGTCCCCCAGGAGAGCATGTGAGGAGCAGGAGATGGAAGTTTCAGGAACTTTGACTCCTGAGTGGACACACGGGTATCAGAGCTGTCGTGTGCTAAGGAGTCAAGGAGGAAGTAGGAATCAATGCAGAATCCAGATAAGAAAACCAAAGACTGACCTTGGAAAAAAATTTAAGGCAAATTATGTACCTTCCAAGTGAACATCTTATCTGAAACAGCATGTCAGCATGCTGATATTTATTGCAATAAACACACACACACACACACACACACACACACACACACACACCCCACCTGGAAATACACATTCAATCTAACAGCTGTATTTTCCCTAAATTTGCCAACACTATATATTACTTGCATCTTTTCACATTTGGGTAATCCAGTGAGCTATTTCTGTCAGTTCTCCAGTTACAGATTTATAAAGTATCATTTTATTGTAATTTCAGCAATTTACTAATGATCTGAATGAGTTAATGCACCCCCTAAGTGTCTGGTTTATAAACACAGAGTGTTTACAATCAGGGTAACCTGACTTTATATACATTCCCGATTAGTCAATTTAGCAGATGGAACTGATTTTGAATACAGTATTGGCGATTATAAACCTGCTGGAAACTGGCAATTTTGTGAAAAATTGAAAGCTGTTTTGCAGGAGATACCTGCACCACACCAAACATCAGAGAACAAAAGATTTGTGAAGAAAATATAGAAGGAAAGGAAACAGCAGATGAAACTCTTTAAAATAAATGACATTGTATAGCCTTAACACAAATTATTTCATTTTCTACTTTCAATTTGGGGAAACTCTAAAGATTGAAAACGAGGTTTTCAGGTAAAAGACTCTTCTCATTTACTCAACTTTCCCCACCTAAACGATGATTTATAAAGCAAAACCAAACGTTAACAATGGTGTTTGGCAGAGGAAAGAATTCCAAAGATTTCTGAGTGATTTCATTCCGTGGGGCTCTGGCTCCTTCTTATCTCAGGACAGCAGGTCCGGCCTAGGAACTATCTTTGACCTTCAGTCTCCCCGAGTCGTACCTGACAAGTGAGATTTGGGGTCACGACAGAACCACTTTAGAAGTTGCTGGTAGCAACAACCCCCAACTGTGGATGGGGGTTTTGGGGGGAGTCTATGGGTACTTAAGCTTGAAGGGACCCCAGGGCCATACGTAGGACCCTGAGGATCAGGCCAGAATCCTGTTTGAGTTCAGAATCTGGAATCCCTGAGGCTGATAGAACTTGCTAGGCTTTGTCATCTTTCTGAGTGGCTGGCACTTTCTCTGGGTGTCATCAGACCTCCATCTTAAGAGCTCGCGGTGAGAAGTCCAAGCAGAACGTGCAAGGCGTTTAGGCAAGAGGTGAGCTCCTCCCCAGGGGCTGGGTCAGCCCCGGCCGCGAGTGGTTGACCAGCTGTCAGCGTCTGGAGTTCTCATTCAGAGCCTCCCGACTGATTGCACAAGCATCCGGAAGGAAGTGCACGTCAATTGTGTGAGCCTGAGATTTCGCACTAGTTCTCTCTCTTCCTGATGTCGGAGCTCCGGTGAACCGTTGTAACCTCTGCGGCCTCGGTGGGCTCACACGAAGGTGGGGAGAAGGGTGGTCTCAGGTCTCGCTTTCCAAGGCTGAAAGTGGATGGTGCTTTTGAAAAGCTGCTTTTATACAAGAGAGCGCTGTACAAAACCAATCTAGAACATGTCTCATGATGAGTTCTACGATCCACACAGGACCCCGAAGTCGACTTTGATTTGGCCAGCTTCATGTCCTGAATATACAAGGAGCACACTCACTTGACACTACTGCGCCGGGGTGTGAACACAACTGTGCGTGTGTCACACATGTGTGTTTTGATTCCCTTCAGCCTCTCTCCCTACCCACTAGGGGCTTTTGCCACTGGTGTCTGCTTTCAAAGGTCCTCTGCGGAGAAAACTTGGGAGGTTTTGGTGTCGTCTGAGAAAAACACGGCAAGCCACAGAAAAAACGTGCAAGGAAGCTTCCTCCGTGGCTCCTCGCTCTTGGAACCCCCCTTCTCCTCACCTCAGAATGCACGTCTGTTCTAGAAAACTTCGATGGAAAGAAAAGTGCTTCTGCCTTGGGGTCTTGCTGCTGTGCCCTTTACAACCACAGACTGGAGTTCTCTGTCTTCCAGCAGATAATCCGTAACCGAATTAATGGACCAACCCAAACAGGATGTGCCTAAGAAATCAACTGCTCTCTGCTCCCCCGAAAGAAGTGGAGGCATAAATAATCCCCAACAACAACAACAAAATTTACCCGGCAGAAGACAATGGCCCTGGATTCAGAGAAGAGTAGGGTTTCTGTTTCAGATTTGCTTTGCCAGAAAATTCCATTTCTCAAGTCACTGAAGAGTTGGGTGTGGTGATCGATTCGTCCCTCGTGCCATTTTTATTTCGCTGGATCAACAAAGTTCACATCCCACCCAGGCATCTCGTGTCTCTGGTCGCATGCGTGTGTGTGTGTGTGTGTGTGTGTGTGTGTGTGTGTGTGTCTTGGCATTTTAATCAGGAAAAAGTCACAGTTGTTTGTAGGAAAGCCTCCCAAGAGCTTTAATTAAAGCTGGAAGGATAAATCTGTTTACAGTGTGGTGAACACTATCATTAATAAAACACTGGAATAATTAACGAATTGGATTCTGCTTTGTCTGTGAAGGGCTTCATTTAGGGCTATGAGAACACGTCTCCTGAACATAGAGGATGCCGTGAGCTTAGAGGTCAGAGAAGAGAGCAGCAGAGCGCCTCTACTTCTTTCTGAGATTCACAGTATCTCAGACTGCCAGGACTTGGATGGAGTAAAGACTACATCATCTTTAATCTTACAGGAAAAGAAACTCAGTTTCAGGGAGTGTAAAGGCACAGGCTGAAATGTCGTGCTTGAAATGTAGGAATTTTTATTGCACCATTTCTTTGCTCTGGATCCTTAATTACTAAGTTAAGCAGCTCTTGGACAGACAATGCAGAAAGGGATCGTCTGTGTGTGGGGGACGGGGTGGGGGCAATTTTCACAGCTGATTAGTTCTGTCCATTGACAAGTAGGAGTTTTTGAGCTGCTGGGGATGTGTCCTGGCCTTTTGGGCAGGATGTGGCCATTTGCAAACCTTCAGATTGGGACTTCCCTTCAAGTCCCCTTGCTAGCTGCTGGCTTCTGGGCTTGTTTTGAAGCTCCCTGGCAGCCAGCGGCTCTCACAGGAAGCAGCGGCGTGGACGTCCACATCCATGGCTGAGGATGCACTGTTATTTTATGTCACTCAGTAATTTCCTCAAGAAGACAATGGGAGCCAAGACTGTTCCTGTCTTAAAGGAAACTCAGCTTCCAACGTTGCCTTATTAATTTAACACATGCAAATATTTGCCCTGGCTGTTGCTACAGCAACGTGTTTTGTGGGGGCATACTCCATGCAACCTGAGAAAGGGCTGAGAAAGAAAACAAATGTCATTTACATACTTATGTGCATAAAAATAGAAATGTAGTGTGCTTGGCGCTCCTGTGATTAGAGGAACCTGCCTCTTGCCCTCCATCTGAATTACGCCATACTTGTTGGTTAATTTATAAAACCTTCACCCAAGGAAAACAACCAGCCAACTACTTCCAAGGAGCTTCAGAAAAACTGGAAACACACGAAATTATTCATAATTAGTGATCGGTGCGTGATAACGGCCTCCCACCATGTACAGAGACACAATGAGCATACAAATGGAGCCACTGAGCTCAGAAGGAGGAAAGAATGTCATCACAAGGTGAACTGGAGCTGGGCTTCTGTGACAGTCCCCTCGCTAAGCCCCGAGGAGCCGGGTCCCTGCAGTCTGGATTTATTTTTTAAATTCTTAAATTTTTAAAAAATTTTTATGTGGATCATATTGACAATGGGACATATTCAGACTGTGCTTGGCACCCTCTCTCCCCTGCAGCCCCTTCGCTCTCCCAACAGTGAGTGTCCAGGCTGACCATGCTGTATTCCTACTTTTACACATATTCGGATGTAGCTCCTCCATTAATCAACCTCAGCCTTCTTCCTCTCCTCTCCTTCCATTCTGGCTTTGCTGAGGCTTCTGCTCCATTGTCTGGAGTCCCTCTGGTGTCCCTAATACTCCCTAGTTTGGGCATATTAGAGACAACATATGTCCCTTCTCTTTCTGTGCTTGGCTGGTCTCATTAACATAATGCTCTCCAGGTCTTTCCATCTTCTTGTGAATGGCATGATTTTGTTCTTCTTTACAGCTGAGTAGAATTCCACTGTGTGTGTTTCCCATAATTTTGCCATCCATTCCTCTGTTGATGGAGACCTGGGCTGGTTCCATATTTTGGCTGTGGAACCAATCTAGGTCTCCTGGACTTAGAAACAGCACCCAGCTGATCTTGGCATGAGCCTTCGCGGCTCTGGGAAAAGTATGGAGGGAGGGACTGAAAGTTCATGAGCTACCCTTGAGTTTCAAGAGTAGAAATGAAGCCAAGTGTAGTGGTATATATCTGTGATTCTGGTACTTGGGAGGCTGAGACAGGAGGATTGCAGGTTCAAGACCAGCCTCAGCAACTTATCGAGATTTTCAGCAGCAACCTAGAGAGAACCAATTTCTTTCTTTCTTTCTTTCTTTCTTTCTTTCTTTCTTTCTTTCTTTCTTTCTTTCTTTCTTCTTCTTCCTCCTTCCTTCCTTTTTTCCCTTCCTTCTTTTTCTTCCTTCCTTCCTTTTTTTTTTTTTTTTTGCAGTACTGGGGGTGGAACCCAGTGGCATTCTGCCTCTGAGCTACACCTCCGGCCCTATTTATTCTTTATTTTGAAACAGGGCCCCACTGAGTTGCAAGAGGCTGGGGGTGTAGCTCAGAGGTCCACGAACCGTGATCCTCTTGTCTCAGCCTCCCAAATGCTGGGATTACAAGCGTACAGCACTACACCCGGCTGAGCGGCCCTCTTTCAAAACAAACAAATAAACAAAAACTTACAAAAGGGTTGGGGGTGTAGCTCAAAGGTAGGATGCCCCTGGTTCGATTCCCCAGGACTACAAAACAACAACAACAACAACAACAACAACAAAATAGGCAAAGGAGCTGGCTTGTGTAGGCTGTCTTCTCTGTGGGTCTCAGTGACAGCCACAGTTCAGAGACTGGGGCTCCCCAGCCTGGCTCCTGGTGTTAGAACATGGGGAGCCTTCGGCTGGCCCAGGAATGGAGCTACATGAGCTCTTAAGAAGTAAGTCTTCAGTCTTGGGGCTGGGTCGCCTCACTTCTCCTGAGCACTCTCTCTACCTGGCAGAGGTTGAAAGATTCAAGACGTTCTCTCTGCAGCCATCTGAAATTGTGCCCAGCTCCGAAGCCTGCTGTAAAGTCCGGCCCGTCCACACATGCTTTCTGAAAGTGCATTACTGCCCACGTTTCTACAGACAGAGAAGTGCCTCACACGCAGGAATTGCTGGAGTTGCAGATTCGGGACTCTTGCGAGACCACCGGCCCCACATTATTGAGCGTTCTCTGCATTACCAAGAATAGGACTACATTACTATGCAAACATGCTGAGCCCTGCAAAATCGAAGCTGTCCTCTGGAGCCACATCTGTCAGTCACCGGGACGGCTCGTCGGTGTGGGCCTAGAGGAACAAGTTACCCAGAGCTGTTCAGACAGAGGCAAATTTGTTTCTTCCTCTGGCTCAATCTACAGTGAGATTCAGCAATCCTGGGTAGAGCCTCATCTTTTCTCGTCCTCTCCCACTTCTCAGTGTTACTCAGAGGTTAGCGTGAGTTCAGTCCTTCGTAATAGGCCCTTTCACTTTAAGTATATGTTAAACTAATATTGACCTTTCCAAAGTAAAACAAAATCTGGTATTTGTGCTCAGATGACTGAAACAGCAAGAGAGGTGGAAAGGAGGAGATAAATCATCTTGGGTTTTTCCTTGCTTAGAAACTCTCTCTGGGAATTAGTCATTTTTATATATCTGGCAATGAATATAAGACGGCTTTGGCTATTCTCCTGGATAGGAAACCTGGATCCTTCAGCAAACACCCTTTTGCATAATTTGCCCACAGTTTAACCCAAAGACCCAGATATGGATGTTTCTGTCAACGGGGGAAGAATTCAAGAACGTGGGCATCAGGCCTTGGGTTGGGCAAGAGCGGCATGGGGCTTGGCGACGGGATTATGTTGAATGAGACTGCTGGAAAGAGAGCCTGGGGGAGGCAAGGATGAGAGGGACCTTGGCATGCAGAGTATGGCGGGGAAGGGAACGCCGCAGCGAAGTCAGAAAAACAGAGGCCGCGTCGCCAATGAAGACACACAGGCGCACACTTCACGCACACGCACGGACGCACAGTCAACAGCGACCAGAGCCCTCGGGCAGCCGCCCTCACGGCCTGCGCCACACAGAACTCGGTGACAAACACACCCGGCCTTCCAGAGCCTTCTTCTGCTCTGCACATACGCAAGACTGGACGCTTAGAAACAGTGCTCGCGGAGATACACAGTCCATAAGGAGGATTCCTGTATTTCTTCAAGGAAATCAGAATATGTCAAAGTAGAAAGCCTGTGTGTAGTCACTAGGAAAAATCCGATCTTTATCAAAGCGAGCCATCTGTACTCAAGTGCTGGGAAGGCAGTGCACGAGGACCCGGGAAGAGGCGTGGGATTCAGGGGGTTGTCTGAGCCTCTCCCCACGATGGTGTGGTGCCTGATCATCCCAAGGGGTTACAGGTGCCCGGGCCCCCGTCCCTCCTCATCTGAGGCCATCATGAGGCACTGCTTCCATCCAACAACCTTTGTAGATGACCCAGACCTTCTCGAACCCAGGCCGGGCCAGCTCTCACGCCACATACCTGTACCCACTCTCGGTAGGAATCTTCCCCGGGGGTCCACCCATTCTCTGGGTAGTTCAGGCGGGAGCGCTCTGCAGACCAGTTGGTGCTGTACTGGGAAGAAGCCGTGATTTGGTCGGAATGGATCTCTCCTGACTCCATGCCCAGAGCTTCCATACATTTGAAATCTGGAGGAGAAAATGGGACCCAACGTTACCAAACAGAGGTAACCCAAAGGCATATTTTTCTTTGCAATCTGGTAAACTAACGAGTTCGTTTGCACAACATCTCACAAAAGATGGCAGCCAGGGGCTCACCGGATATAGCACGGGTACTTGTGGTTTCATGGCGTTATTTATTTATTTATTTATTTATTTATTTATTTATTTTGGTGGTACTGGGGTTCCTGGAAGCCCTTCTACCCCTCCAGCTATGCTCCCAGACCTATTTTATACTTTTTTAAAATTTGGAAACAGGGTCTCTTAAGACAGTGTGCTGGCTTCGAACCTGCGCGATCCTCCTGTCTCCGCCTCCCAAGCGTGGGGATTACAAGCGTGCGCCACCACACCGGCTTCATGGTGTGATTTAAAAATTAGGCTATAGGGGTGGGGATGTAGCTCAGCGGTAGAGTGTTTGCCTAACATGCACAAAACCCTGGGTTAAATCCCTAGCACTACATAAAAATAAAAAGAATAAAAAGAAGGATACAGACATCATCACAGCAATCAATAGTTTTCCCAAGTAGGCCTAGGGTAACAAATATTTGAGATTCATTAGGAAATGGTGGAAATGCCAATGAATTTTCAAAGTTAAATAGTGTGTCTACCTGTCATATGAGTATACACCAAAAATTGTATTAAAATAATATAATAAACAATTATATATCTATTATCATCCCAGAGAGATGGAAATGATTAAATTAAAATTTTAAGATATGGGAAATAATAAAAAATAAATAGCAGGACCCCAGAGTGGTGGTGCACGCTTATACTATCCCAGCATTTGGGAGGCTGAGACAGGAGGATCGCGGTTTGTGGCGGACAGCCTCAGTTACTTAGGCCCTTTGTAACTCAGTGTGACCTATTTCAAAATAAATCATAAAAAATAGGGCTGGGGGTGTAGCTGGGAGGTAGAATGCCCCAGGTTTCAATCCCTAACACCACAAAAAAGTATTATTTCCTCTAATATCTAATAAGACTAAACCCAGACTGTTTATTTACAGCCCATACTCAGTGGATAACAGATCTTGACTTTCACATTCCCTGTAATTGATACTCAGGCTACCTCTCCCTGACCTCCTCTGTCCTCAGGTCCCCCAATCCTGGATTGGTTGTGATTAGGAGTACCCTTAGTTTATTTGGCTAAAACCAAAAGTATGCACTAGGACTAAACCGCAGAACCACACAGCCCAAAGAGCAGCACGGTTTTATACGATGCTCATAGCAATGGCTGTGAATCATCAGAACTTGCCTCCCATTAGGCCTAGCATATTTGATGATATTGGGGTGAGGAATATGTTTTAGGAAAATATTAATCCCAAAGTGAAAAGACAAGGGGAAAAAAAAAAAAACTTGCCTTGAGGATTAAATGGAAGCTTCTCAGCCATTAAGCAAACCTCATTTTTGTCATCTGGACCTTAAGTGTCCCCCAAAGGTTCATATATTACAAGCTTGGTCCCAGGGTGGTGCTTTTGTGAGGTGGTGGAGCCTTTAAGAGGTACGGCCTATGGGGAGGTCTTTAGGTCACTTGGGGTGTGGCCTCGAGGGGGATTATGGGATTGCCGCCTGCCTCTTCATTCCCCTCTCTTCCTCTCCCACCATGATGTGTTGCGGTACCACAGGTTCAGAAGAACCAGGCTAACTGATCATGCACTGAAATCTCCAACTGTGAGCCAAAATCAATCAATCTGTCTCTCTGTCTCTGTCTCTGTCGCTCTTTCTCTCTTGGTACTGAGGTTTGAACCCAGGAACATTCTACCTCAGAGCCACCCACTTTTTCTTTATATGTTGATTATCTCTGGCATTTGTTACAGTAAAGAAAGCACTCAACTTTCCAAAGTTCCACATTTTCTGATTTTCCTATCCTGACAGATGAGGTTTTAGAACATAAAAGTGTTAACAAAAATTAAGATGTGCTTCTTAGCTGGGCAAGATGGTGCACACCTATAATCCCAGTACTTGGGAAGATGGGACAGGAGGATCGCATGTTCAAGGCCAACCTCAGCAACTTAGGCCCTCAGCAACCTAGGGAGCTTCTACTTCAAGATAAAAAATTAAGCCGGGCGTGGTGGCGCATGCTTGTAATCCCCACGCTTGGGAGGCAGAGACAGGAGGATCGTGCAGGTTCGAAGCTAGCTCTGCACGCTGGCTTAGGAGACCCTGTTTCCAAATAAAAATGCAAAAATAGGTCTGGGAGTGTAGCCCGGAGGAAGAAGGGCTTCCAGGAACCCCAGTACCACCAAAAAAAAAAAAAAAAAAAAAAAAAAAAAAAAAAAAGGGCTGGGGGTGTAGCTTGGAAGTAGAATGCCCCTGGGTTCAATCATAGGTATTAAACCAAACCAAACCAAGCAAAACCAAACCAAACATGCTTCTTTTATATAAATATTGCTGGGTGAACCAGGTAAAAATGAAAATACACTGCCTTTCTCAGCATCCCCCACACCCAAACCACGGTGCCTTCTCTGCTCTGGGTACCGGCTCTGCAATCAGCTGAGTCTCAGCGTGTTATACAGCCAGGGGCCGAGGGGAGGGTTCTGGTCATATTTTATTGTTTGGGGCATTATTTTATTATTTCCCACTTCCTCCCATAATTTCAGAGGCCCATTCACAATTGTATGGAGAAAGCACACCAGCTAGATTTATCCTATGGATATTCATAAGAGAATAGCAAACACTTAGCACCCACAAAACGTTTCCTCAAGAGTTTCACGTGGCCGCAGGTGCACGAGGAGGAATATGAGATGTTTGCCACCAGGCTTTGTACGATGAATAAATACTGACCTTCTGCAGTGCTGCTCTGCAAGACGCTGTAGTTTGCTGAGAACCCTTCCTTTGCGATTGCACTGTCAGTATAAAACACCATGGACAAGATGCCCGATGAGGAACGGATCCGACCTGGGGTTTTCTGTCCACAGTAACGCCCGATGTGAGGACCAACTGAGAGGCAGAAAGAGAGAAACATCAGAGCATCTTTTCTTCTCCCATAGATGCAAAATAACCATTTGCAAACATGTGTCCCAGCAGAACCCAGAAGCCTATTCTAACCCAATGCCAGTCCTCACTAGTTAATTGGTTTGCAGTGAACATATTGGATCTGGTTTGCGGAGAGGATTTTAAAGTATACTCAGAAGGGCAGTAACCGGCAGAACCGCATTCCCCAGCGAGCCAGATTGTTTTCGGGAACAGAATCGAAACGCTTGCTTCAGTTGCAAAGAACGAGCTTTGGGCTGTTGCGTGGCACGTGGGCATTTTCTCCGCAGCCCCTGCCAAAGGACTCCAGCCAGGCCGGGCTCACTGAGTCATCTCAGCACTACCTGTCCTAATTTCTCCTGTCCTCGGACGCCATCCTGGGGAAGCAGAGTGGGGTCTGGAAAGGGCTGGCGAACCCCAACTTTCTTCCTTCATGCCCTTTTTGGCCCTGGATTCCACATCGTGAACTGGACAAAGGGGAAGGGTGCTGACCTTCTACTCAGTCTGAAAACTAATATGTGACTATAAGTACTTTAAAAATGAGGGAGGACCGATGCCAGCAGGGTATAGGTACTAGCAAGTTACCGTCCAAATGAATGGAAATTAGTTTATCTGACTCCTGTCTTAATTCTTTATCTTCCAAGTCAAAGAGAAGTGATTGGATTGCTTTGTGTCTGGTGGCCAAGAAATGGCCCGAGGCAGCCACTGATTACAAACGGAAAATAAATAAATAAATAAATAAATAAATAACTAGCTAGCATACTGGGGCCAGCAAACAGCGAGAATGCTGTGTTCAAGTCAAATAGTTGGCCGCCCCTTTGCTGAAATGCTTCAGCTGAGCCTTAGTAATGAGCAGTCATCAGTTGTTTTATGGCTAATAAATAATGCAGAAGGCCCATGCACTTGAGGAATCTTTCCATATCTGTGTCCTGATAAACTGCAAGACCAAAAAAAAAAAAAAAATTAAAAGAGTCCCTTTCTCTGTAATTTTTTTATTGCACATATGGTAAAAATGCACCAGATGGTTTGGACTTAGAAGGACAATCTGGTATGGACTGTTTTCCCCTCCCCGAAACCCATGGTTCTGTGCATTTCAACCAAGAATTATTGCTTCATTTCATTTAAGGAAGGACCTTCCCCAAGGGAACACGCCTTCAAGGGGACGTGGTTCTGAGGCCTGTGAATGTGACTGGGGTGCAGAAGGCAGCTGATATGAGCTCGGAGATGTTTCACGAGGGACCGCAAAAGCAAAGCCCGTAAGAACTGATGTCCCTGGGGCCCCGGCTCCAGCTGGGTCTCAGTAGGCAGCTGATCTGAGCACCTTGCTTTGCAGAATGCAGAGATCCTCGGCTAATAAGTTTTCAGCTTGGGAATCCCTCAAAACAAACAAAAAAATTACGACAGCACACTGAAGCCGTCCGTATGTCTGAGTTTATGAAAAATGGGTTCCTTTGAATACCTGAGAATGCCTCTTTGTGTTCAGAATCATTGATTTGACTGAATTCTGAGATTTTTCTATTTCATCCCCCCCCTCCCCCCCGGTAGCCAATGCCTTCTGTGGGTGCAAACTGCCTCGTCATGAAGAAAACCAGACGGCTGACCCAGCAAGCAGACAGATGCAGAGGCCCTAAGGGCATCACAGGGTCACGGCCAAGCGCTTTGCATGGTGGGAAATCAGGCTTCCTGGTTGGCAGGAGAGAGCGTCTCAGAAGACCAAACTCTTAGCGGCTTTGGCTTCTTTTTAGCTTCATCTCAGCCTTGAATTCTCCCACAGATGCCAGTTCTTTGACGGGTTTTCTTATTCCGTTTTGTGTATATGTATATACTTTAGTTGGTGCGTTGCAATGGTAAGTCATAGTGAGATTCCAAGCGACGCCTTCAGACATGGGCCCAGCACTTGCTGTATTTCCCTGCAGGTCCCACCCTCCGCTCCTCTTGAGCCGTGTTAACGCCTCTGGCAGTGACTTCTCACAGGGCATAGCGCTATCGGAACCGGTTCTTTCATCAAGTTTCTTTTTCCTTTGCCCTCCCCCCAATGCCTCCCGCTATTCTCCGGGTCTCTCTCCTCGTGAGTCCAAAGGAGAATCTAAGAGCCTTGGCTTCCCGAGACTTTCCGATCTCACTTGGCATTGTCATCTCTAGCAGCATCTGTCTTCCTGCAAATGGCATAGCTTTGGTCTTCTTCATGGTCGAGTCAAATTCCATTGTGCGTCTACACTGCATTTCCGACATCCGTTCATCTGATGATGGACACCTGGGTTGGTTCCGTAACTTGGCTCTTGTGAACCGTGCTGCTGTGAACACGGGGATGCGTGCATCACCACGGTATTCTAACTGTAATCTTCCTTCTGGACTCGGCCCCCTTTCCCTTCCCCGCAGAACTCCATGTTGCTCATATCGTTTGCAGAAAAGTATCCTGCCACAGCCAAAAGCTCAGGTCTCTCCTTCCTCAGACAGCATCTCATTTCTGGCTGTCATTATAAATGGGAGGCTTAGACATTGGTCCTCCTTCACATCTTTACCTCATTGAAATTCCATTCCTGTACGTTCATGATCTTTGCCTTCAGTTTGTGGGCAAAGTCTTCCAGCCCTAATCCTTGGGGTCATTGTCTGACCACCGCACCACTGACCTTCTCAAGAATACTGCAGGGGGAATTCTGGCGGCTGATCCTCCCCCTCCAGGATCACCCAGTTCTTTCGGGGAGGGGAGAAGGGGAGTCTCTTTGAAAGAGGAAACAGAAGAGATCTTGTCTGATGCAGGCTCATAATTTAGAAAGTCTCCATGACTCACTGGTTTATAATGTTTAAGACATGCTGGGTGAGTCTGCCTCTGTGTCCTTTAGAATGTTGCCCCCGGACAGCAGCATGCTTCTGTCTTTCGGAGCCCTCAAGATAAGAGAGTGAAAGGCTTTTGCCACGATAATACAAAGAGGTATTGAATTTTCCTGAACGGCGGAGACCTCAGCCTCGCCAGTTAATGCAATATTGATCTGAACCGGCGTGGGTGAAGTTCTCTCGGGGCTCACGCCTTGTCCATCTGCGTTTATGTGAACACAGCTCTTGGGTTTCCTCTTTCTGTTACTGAAGTCCCAAAGGCCGAGGAGATGAGGGGGAGGATGTCACAAAAACCCACAGGGTAACTAAAAAGAGAATTATTAGGGAATCGGGGCACGCGAGATGGGCCACCCTATCACTTGGGGGGAGAAGAGGCTGTCTGTCATTATCGTATCTTGCCAGGTGTAAACGTAATGTATTTTTGATGTTTAAAAGATATCCCGTGGTGGACAATGGTGAGGGCACTTTTAAAAAAAATTTTTCTCATTTGGTTTTGAAAAAAATTGCAGTCCTCCTTCAGCACCAAGAGAGTTTGGCTGTCTAGTTCCTTTTATGTGAAAAACGAAAAAAGAAATGGCTGAGTGTAAAGAGGTCCTCTTAAAATCTAGTATCTGCCAGGCGTGGTGGTGCACGCTTGTAATTCCAGCATTTGGGAGGCCCGAGACAGGAGGATCGCAGTTCGAGGCCAGCCTCAGCTACTTAATGAGGCCTTCTGCAACTCAGGGAGAACTTGTTTCAAAATAAAAAATTTAAAAAAAATAGGGCTGGGGTGTAGCTCAGAGGTAGAATGTCCCTGGGTTCCATCCCCAGTACCGCAAAAAAAAAAAAAAAAAAAAAAAAAATAGAGATGCAGCATCTTAGCCAGACACGGTGGCATACGCCTCTAATTCTGGCACTCAGGAGGCTAAGGCAGGAGGTTCGCAGACTCAAGGCCAGCCTCAGCAACTTAATGATATTCTGTTTCTAAATAAAAACTGGAAAGACCAGGGTGTAGCCTGAAGTAGAATGGCCCGGGGTCCAATCCCAGTACCAAAAGAAAAAAAAAATGCGTGGCGTCTTAAGTTAATAAAAAATGGAGCTGGGCATGGTGGTGGCGCATGCCTATAATCCCCAGTTCTTGGGAGGCTGAGGGAGGAGGATCACGAGTACAAGGACAGCCTCCGCAATGTAGTAAGACTCTCAGCGATCTAGAGACGCTGCTTCAAAACAAAAAAATTAAAGGGACTGGAGGTATAGCGCCGAGGTACAATTTCTCCGGGTTCAGCCATTTCAAAGGTACAACACAGGCCCTCCATACTTGACTTAAATTAATAGTTCTTTTGGTAAAAAAGTACTAAAGTACTTTAAGTCCTTCTAGAGTACTAAAATTAAACCTTGTAACTTATCCTGCAGTGTAACGTGTCTGGTATTTATATCTATCCCTGTGGTATTTATTTATTTATTTGTTGTTTTGGTGGTACTGGGGTTCCTGGAAGCCCTTCTACCTCCGGGCTACACTCCCAGACCTATTTTATACTTTTTATTTGGGAACAGGGTCTCCTAAGCCAGCGAGGCTGGCTTCGAACCTGCTCTATCCTCCTGGCTCCGCCTCCCAAACGCGGGGATGACAAGCGTGCCCACCACGCCCGGCCCTATCCCTGTGGTCTTAGATAGTTCACTCAAATATAAAAGTAAATGGCAAAATACAACAACACTCGTTCCAGCTTATACACGACTCCTGCATCAGGTGGTTGATGCTTTCTGGAATACAGGGGACAGGGCCGCTCCAGCCCCTTCTCCCAGGGTGGGAGGGGGCTG
Source organism: Muscardinus avellanarius (assembly GCF_963383645.1). Taxonomy (NCBI): domain Eukaryota; kingdom Metazoa; phylum Chordata; class Mammalia; order Rodentia; family Gliridae; genus Muscardinus; species Muscardinus avellanarius. The sequence goes on from NC_137806.1 coordinate 11,267,783, forward strand.
GCTTCCTCTGCTCCCACGTGGTGTGAGCTAAGAATCCGCCTCTAGCTTCCTCCTCCTGGGAAAGCGCTGTAACAGGGCAGGGCGCTTGGCTCGCCTCTCCGGCCACTTGTAAACCCCACCAGAGCTTCTGCAGCTGCTCTGGAGAATCCACAGAGCTTCAAAGAGCCTGACAAATGGAGACACACAGTTCTCCAGAATCGCGAGTACCGGAGTCATCTTGCTCAAAGTCAATTTGAATCAATGATGGCTTTCAATTACTTAGTCATTTACTTCAATGTTTATGATAAAATGCAACATAAAATCACTTGGTGCTTAAAAGCCTTCAGCGCCTTCTGGTTGTTGTGTTTGGAAAAAGATATCAAGGACCCAAAGCAGTGCTGTTGGCGGAGGAAGTGCGTGAGTTGAACTATGGCAAGAATATTTCCAGCGCCGTGGACCGTGAAATGCAGGAAGACACACAACTCTCTTTTCGCCTAAAACAGAGGGAGCTGTCAGCTGGCGTGGACTGGACAAGGCCAGGTAAACACTCACAGATACGCACGCACTTCCACGTCCGTTTTATCTGGAAGCCAGTCAGACATCCCATAGTTCAGCACATGGCGAATCTCAAGGCTGATCATTCTTATGATTAAATGTTTCCCGCTTCAACTCAGTGATTTTCTAGAGCCAGAAAATGACTACTTTGAAAAACCCTTGACACTAATAACAATGGGCTTCTTTCTGAAAGTGTTCTAAATAAGTTGGTTGATTGGACCTCCTCTTCAGATGCTAATTTAAGGGAGAGTTCTAGGAGGGAGGGCTGTAAGTTGGGGTCATGAACAAATAAACCCATTATTAAATGTTCCAACCAGTGTTACAATATCATTATAATATTTTTCCCTAATTATTGGATTGAATACTTGGAAATCAACCAGCCCCACGTCTGGAAAAATCTCTCATTATTTAATGAAGTTTGTTTTGCCAGTATCATCATAACCCTACTTATATAATAAAAAAGCAAAGAAGATATTAAACTAATATGAACGCACTCATTCACTCCAAAGACAATTTAAGAATTCTATAAAACCAGTTTAAAAAAAATGCTATTCACAGGTAAAGTTTCTGATGATCCTAATACCATTTCAAAGATAAGGACAAACTTCACGTCCATCTTGCTCTCTATACAAGCCATTCAGCTCATCTTTCCTCCAGGCAGATTTCACGTTCATTGCGCTTTATTTACAATTTATCCAGCTAGTCTTTCCTCCAACTTGAGGGTGATGTCCGACCGTTTCGTGGATGGCACACCTCTCCCACCGCATGACCACGAACGGTGTCCAGCTTGGCCCTTCTGGTCTGCGCAGGGCGTGTTCCCTGGAGAAACCTCCATATTCGACCAGACTAAACACGCGAGCAGCAACGCAGCTGCAGCAAATTAGCTGATATTATCTCCTTCTGCTCAGAATTCGGCTGTGTGTTTTTGTTATTCACTTTCTAATTTGCTAGAACTGAATGGAAAACTTTCATGTACAAGTCCGCGTGGCTCGAACTCTGCTCCAGCATCACTTTCTTAGGACCGCTCAACCTGACCGCCCTCCTTCCAGGGGCAGCCCCCGCCCGGCCTCTCCCCTTCCGGTTTCTCTTATTTGTTTATTCATGGCTCTTGTCATTTTCCAGCAGTTCATTCACATAATTAATTTATTCGTGGTATACACTGTTTAGTACCTGACTCCTTCTGCCGGAATAGAAATTCCACAAGGACAGTGCCTTTGGCAGCTTGCTTACTGCGTGGCTTGGCGAGTACCTAGTCAGTATGTGGTAGGTGCTTAATAAAGATTCTTGTGTGTGGGGGGGATTAATTCAGATGGTAGGAACAATAAATATAAGTGATATATTAAGGTGAATTACATTGCCAAAGATAAAAATTCCTTAGAGGGCAAAGAGGAAACCTGTCTAAATTAGGAATGCCCAAATAATCTTTCTAAATTTTTAAAATAATTAGAAAGTACTTAACCTCCCTGGCCCTCAATCTTTCCCTTCCTCCTTCCCTCCCTTCCTTTCTTCTTTCTTTCCTTTTCTCCCCCTTTCCCTCCTTTTCTTCCTACTCTTTTGGGGGATGGAAGATTGAACCCAGGGACATTCTACTTCCCAGCTCCACTCCCAGTCCTTTTTACTTTTAATTTTGAAACAGGATCTCACTAAGTTTCTGGGGCTGGCCTGGAACTTGCAATCCTCCTGTCTTTGTTTCCCAAGTATTGAGATCACAGGTGTGTGGAGCCTGGCCTTAATTTGTATATTTAAAAATAAGTGGCTTAGCTGGACGTGGTGGCACACACCTGTAATCCCAGCATTTGGGAGGCTGAGACAGGAGGATCCGGGTTCACGGCCAGCCTCAGCTACTTAGAGAGGCCCTTTGCAACTCAGTAAGACCTTGTTTCAAAATAAAGAATAAAAAATAGGGCTGGGAGAGTAGCACAGAGGTAGAATGCCCCTGGGTTCCATCCCCAGTACTGCAATAAATAAATAAATAAATAAATAAATAAATAATTGGTTTGATTGAAGCAATCTCTTAAGATCTCAGTTTCTGACAGGAGGGCAGATCAGTAGAAGGAGTGAAATAATCCAGTCAGGAAAAGTAGGCATTGATCTCAAGTCTATCACAAGCACAGCTACAGACCTTGCACAGTCTTGCATGCCTCAGCTTCTTACCTATAACATGAAGGAACTGGACGAGCTCATTGCTAGGTCTTCCTGGGCTCAGACCCTTCAATCCTGGCTCAGCAGAGACCTGCCATTTTAGCCTGCTTTCCTGGGCCTTTGGAACCTTTTATTTTTTTGAAGATGGATGTGTCATGAGACTTGTAAACGGGTCTCCCGCACCCTCCCCCAGACCCCTCTCTTTTGGGGGACACCCCCCTCTCATTCTCTTTCTTACCCTCAGGAAATCCATCCCAGATTTCGAGGCGGTCATATCGACAGAACATCCCGCCGGGAGGATTCGGGTCAGCCTCCAGATCAAAGCTTTCAAACTCTAGGAGAATCTCGGACATCTTTGGCGCAAAGATAATGTACGTGCATTCCAGGCTGTTGGGGTATTTTTCGGGGAACCCGGGGGATTTGATCAGTCCGCTCGGTGCTGTGTAGTTCTGGGAACATTCAGGACCTGTGAGTTAAAGGGAGAACAAAAGAGTAGAGTGAAATTCCCAACAGGTTCACCGAGAACCAGCCCGGCCAAAGACAGGATATTATTTCCAATAAAAGCACATCGTTCTAATCACTGTCCTAATCGTGCTCTGCTAAGGCTCGTCCTCTTGGTGGACGGTCTGGGCCGGGTATGCCAAACTCGTGATTTACCGTGGCCTTCGCTCTCCGTCTGCCTGCTGCTGGTGCGGGAGGGAGAAGGCAGGAACCGAAAGGCACGGTGGGCCAGTGAATGAGGAACCCACAGGAATCTCGACAGAGCCCCAGAGAAATAATTATAGCCCCTTCAAGCTTAAATCTTTAAATCTTCAGGCTGACAGCCCTTTACTGGTGAAATAGAGCATTGAAGGCGCGGGAGAGAACTCGGCGAAGGGAGTTAGGGTTTCAGATTCCTGCACCAGCGCTCGGCAACTACCAGATGTGACCTCTGCCTCTTTGACAAACTGAACGTGAAAGGTAATTCGTACGTGTGCCCGGGTGAGGGACTCATGCCGAGGGGTGTTGACACAGGTGTGCTGGTAACATGTGGCCGTCGGCGAGGGTACGATAAACCGTGATTACTGGCCACGGATGCTGGGAGTCAGTCACCTGATATCAACGGCGACAAGCTAACCTTCCCCCAAGTACCAGGTACAGCCCCCTCAGCCGCTGTAAAGCGGCTTGTGAATGGGAGTGTGCAAGGGGCACGTAGATGTTTATAAGGTGTCATTCTAACGACTGGCCGGTGCTGTTGTGACTTCACAACCTGTGGTGGTTTCTGATTGGAAATGAGGAAGGGCAGACAGCTTGGACTGCAGCTCCTCAGGCTCCTGGTACCCGGTGCTGAGCAGGGCAGGCATGCCCACCCAACTGAATGGCATCTGCCTAGGGGACCCGAGCGCATCACGCCTGTCTCGTGATCACTACCACTCCGGGGTCTCCAAATCGCTCCACCCAAAGCTCTCTGTGAATCAGAGATGATTGGTCCCTTTCGCATCCCGCAGCCAGAGGCAGCTCATCGGGCCTCCATGAGCTCGCACTGAACTCCAGGGCTCTGCACTCAGCAGCTGTCCGAGCTGTCCCTTTCTCTCAGTGCATCTGGCAGCCTACTGAAGAAACAAAGCAACCCCTCTCCCCGCACATGCATTAGCTCTCCAGGGCTCTGCAGAGGCAGAAGGAAGGAACTCTTGAGATGGGCCCAGGGAATCCAGCCTGCAGAGGTCTGACTTGTTGAAAATTCCAGCATTTGGGAGGCTGAGACAGGAGGATCACGGTTCGCGGCTAGCCTCAGCTATTTAGTGAGGTCTTTTGCAACTCAGTGAGCCCTGTTTCAAAATAAAGAATTAAAAAATAGGGCCGGGGATGTCTACTGCTGAGGCTGGTCTCCACAGACAGAGACCTCCAAGTGGGCCCAAAGAAACCTTTCTTCTTTTCAAGTGGATTTATCTCAAGTATTTTGTTTCAGTAGTGAAAGATAAACGAACACCTGGGTGGTGTGTTCAAGTCGGGGAACTTATGATTGTCAGATTCTTTCCTACGCCTCGGTATACCCCTGCAACAGAAGGTTAGTCAGCTCTGGGATTAGAGAGAGTAGCTGATGTTTTATTTTTGGTGAATGCCACTTAAAACATGGCTGCTTGGCTCCTCTGAGAGGTTCTTTACCTAACCATCCTCCTGTTAGTAGAAAGCTTCTTCTCCCTGGAGTGATGGGGGATACAGAGCTTTGCTTTACCTGGGAACTAGCAGTTCTTAATTTCGCAGTAAAATAAAAGGAATAGGAGGTACCTGGCTTTAAGGTAAAAGGGACTAAAACAGTTTTCACACATACACTAATCAAATTTTAAGAGTAGATAAGTTGTTGTTGTTGTTGTTGTTGTTATTATTATTATTATTATTAATTATTTTGGTGGTACTGGGGTTCCTGGAAACCCTTCTACCTCTGGGCTACACTCCCAGACCTATTTTATACTTTTTTAAAAAATTTGGAAACAGGGTCTCTTAAGCCAGCGCGGCTGGCTTCTAACCTGGGTGATCCTCCTGTCTCCGCCTCCCAAACATGGGGATTACAAGCGTGCGCCACCACACCCGGCTGATAAAACTTATTTTTAAAGAAGCACAATAAAAATAAAACCTCTTCTGAGAGTTTGATGGGGTACATTCCTTAGAAGAACTGTCCAACACATTGGAGTGGTGCAGTTTTGATTTTTGAACTTTTTTTGTTCAATTTTAAACATATTTTACAGTTTTTTGTTTGTTTGTTTGTTTTTTGGTGGTATTGGGGGTGGAACTCAGAGGTTTTCTACCTCCGGGCTTTACTCTCAGCCCTATTTTATATTTTATTTGGAAACAGGTTCTCACTAAGTCGCTGAGAGCCAATTTTAAACAAAATTTTCCATAAACTGAGCAATTTTCCCTTTATTTAAAGTATTTCCCAACATTTTTGTAAGTGGAAAATATAGTGCTTTATAGAAGGATACAGGCATCGCCCCCCCCCCATCGTCTTTGGTGAAATCCACGTGTGTTAAATAATTGTCAGGTAATAGCCTGTTCCACGAGTTACTCACCTCTCTTGAAAATTTCATAACGGATGGAGAATCCTGCCCCGTGTGTCTCATAGTCCGAAACAAATTTGATAAAAAGAAAGGGCCCTGTAGACACCACAGGAGAGGGCGCAATCTTTCCACAAAACTTTCCCCACGGACGTCCCTTTTCATCTCCATCGATAACCTCCACGTAGTCATACCTGGAGCAGAAACAGGGACGGGATGTTAGTTTGGCAAGCGAAGCCTTTTCAATATAACAGTAATTTGGAAAGTAACATTATCCAGCAGGGTCTGTTAAGAAAACAACAACAACAACCAAACAACAACAAAAAACAACACAAAAAAAGCGACTGCATTTGCCACTATGTTGCATAGAGGAGGAAAAATCCAGCAAATGAAATAATTAGAATGGATCACATCCTGTCTCTCTACATCATCTGGTAACAGGATTATTAAGAAGAATGGTTTCCATTATGCTTGCAGACAATGTCAGTTAAAGTAACCAATTAACAAGAGAAAGAGAAATCTCAGGACCACAGTTCTCTCTCCCTGGATCGTGTTCCTTTGTCTGTGGGCGTGGGGGTGTCAATACAGAATGCTATGCATTCTTTTCAAACTGTGAAGTTCTTTTATGAATTCAAAATGTCTCCTTAGGCAGAGCGCTCCATGAACGACCCTGGGATTTCTGAGAGTGCCCCCTTAAACATATGGCCACAGAATAATAAACAGATTCCTCACTATTTAACTCAGTTCTGCCTAACTCCAGACTGGTGAGAAACAACTCTTAGTAGCTCATTCAATGGTTAAGACGCCTCTTAAGCTAAGCTCGATCCTAGCACACGATTTAGCGGCGAGAAAAGTTGATTTAAAAATAAAAAGTCCAAGATGATGGAGGTATACACGCCCACATCACTAAGATGTAGGACTTCAGTGCGCCCATAAGAAATTAAAAAATACATATAAATTAATTAAATATTTATCTCCCCCCAAATAAAAATAAATAAAAATAGAAATGGAAAGTAACTTTGTTTATACCCACCAGTCTGAATCTTTCAAGGAACTTTGTCAGAAAAAGAAATAAGGACCCATTTGAAATGACCAAGGTGATGTGATTTATTTAAAATTCAGACTTAACAATGATCTATCAAAGAGATGAAAGATGAAGTGACCATAAAATACGACTCCAAAGATTACACGGAGGTTTTATTTATTTATTTATTTATTTATTTTTGGTGGTACTGGGGTTCCTGGAAACCCATCTACCTCCGGGCTACTCTCCCAGACCTATTTTATACTTTTTATTTGGAAACAGGGTGTCTTAAGCCAGCGTGGCTGGCTTCGAACCAGCGTGATCCTCCTGTCTCTGCCTCCCAAGCGCGGGGATTACAAGCGTGCGCCAGCACGCCCAGCCCAACTTATTTATATTTAAAGGGTAGACACCTGTCATGGCTACACTGCTGTCCCTGAGGGAAATTAGAGGGTTTCTGAGTATTTGGGGTCACATATTTCTTAGATCTTTCTCTTTTCTTTCTCTGTGTTTACCAAGTTACCAAGGAGCCAGAGGATCTGACTTATCTTCATTTCTCTCCTAAAACGGACATAAAAACATTACAGTCCATTCATTTCAAACCTTTTATTCCTGTGTTTACCTTGGTTCAAAAGTCCTGGGATACATTAATTTCAGGCATAACAGAAATATGGCAGTCACATAAACTATATCTTGCAATTTAAAAAAAATCAGAGGAGGGTGTACATTTCCACAATGACCAACGTCGTCTCTAACAAGCCCCTTTCAAACTGCCCTGGACATGGTACTTCTGTTTACACACGGCCTCAGGAGACAAGGACAGAGATGATTTCACTGGCCAGAGTGGACAGCTTAAGGCTCTCTAAGTTAAAAATGACATTACCTCATCCGTTAAACTCGTGTGCCAGCTCTGTGTATATGGAGAAGAAAATAAAGCTGACATTGATGGAACAGAGCATTAACATATGAGAATTATTGTCTAAACTGCGTTTCCTCTGTTACCTCTGATCTTCCCAGTCCTCCCACTCCAGAGCCCTAACCTCCACAGCTCCCCTGCGCACAGACAGCTCCGCAAAGACACAGAGGAGCTGTACTTGTAAAGATGCTTTGCATTTAAAAGCAGACAAAGGGGGAGAGAGAGGAAGAGGAGGAGACGCAGAAAGCTTTACAGTCAAAACCCTGACCAGCTTTTACAGTCAACTGCAAGCAGCTGCGGCACAGAACACCATCTCTGGGTTCATTAAAGCCTCCCAGGCTGGCGTTTGGGAAGCACCGCCTTTATCTCTACAGCTTCATTGATGAGACAGGTCTGCACACTTAGCCCTCGCTTCCCCACAATCTGACTGCGATGTGAACTGTTGACTGTGTTTGGTCTGGCAAACCCTGGATCCAGCTTTGCTATCTAGGCTTTTTACTTGAATCCTGACACCGTGTGAATACTAAGTGGCCGAATCCTGAATCCCGGGTACCTGTGGCCCTGCAGCTCAGACAAGAGATGGGCTGGGCATCCCCGAGAAGGAAGAGCATCTCTGCGAGGAGAATGTTCTCCCAGGTATTAGGGAGCCTGGCCCAGTGCAGCGCCAGTGCAAAGCAAGCAGAAAAGAGCTAGTATTTCAATTCACATCTCCTCCTCGTAGTAAATATGAGGCTCTCCTCTTGGAAACAGTCAAAGCTATTTTTAAAAGTGTGTGTGTGAGGGGAGTGGGGGAGGGATTAGAATCCCTTCCCAGCAAGAGATAAGTCATTGCATAGTTAAGTGCCAATTTGAGCAAACTGAATTATTCAGGGATACCGCAGTCACATTTGTAAACTGGAGGCTCTCTCTCCTTTTAGCGCTTCCCTCCAAAGCACCGTCCAATCAGGCCCCAAAGAGCACTGCAGACAGTAGCTGCTGTAAATATTCAGGAGGGCGAGCTCCGCACAAGTTGCAGAGGGTGGCACTGCCAAAGAAGTTAAGGAAGCAGCTTGCCTCTCCCTCTGGATCTGACGCCAGCACAAGCTTTCCCTGCCAGGAATGCGGCCAGCGTGCCAGCATCCCTCCCCAGAGACCAAACGCGTTGCCACGGCAACGCACCCAGCCAGCTTGGCCCAAGGCCCAGGATCTTGAGTTTGCAAATCTCCATCCCCCTCGGCCCGCTGGCTGGCGGCAGGTTACCCCGTTGCTGCTGCTGCCAGGGCGGCAAACCAGCATCGCTCGGAGCATCAGGCTCTCCAGCGGTGGTGACGGCGGAGACACAGGCCAAAGCTAAGGCATCTGTCTGGACTGTCTGGGGACTGCCAGGCAGCAGTGGCCAGAGAACTGGGAACTGCAGGCAAGAGAGCTAAACCACAGAACTAAAAGCCCGGGCTCCAAAGTCTCTTTCCCTCTGGGTCCCATGAATGCTCTAGGGATGAGAGAGTAGTCGAATCCTGGTTCAAAGAAACACACTTCTGTATGGGGTCTAGGCACGGGGCCTCTTCCTGTCCCCTCTCACAGTACTGGTGTAGATCAGTAGTCCTTCCTTCCTAAGGAAGGACCCTGGGCTTTCATCATGGTGGAGATGTGAATTTTTAAAATATTCAGAAGGAGCCAGGCATGGTGGCGCTTGTAATCCCAGTAATCGGGAGGCTGAGACAGGAGGATCCGGATTTGCGGTCAACTTCAGCTACTTAATGAGGCCCTCTGCAACTTAGTGAGGCCATGTTTCAAAATAAAGAAAAGAAAGAAAAGAAAATATCAGGCTGGAGATTTAGCTCAGAGGTAATACGCCCTGGGTTCAATCCCCAGTATCACAAATTAAATATATATATATATATATATATATATATATATATATATATATATATATATATATAAAATATTGAGAAGGTGCAGGGTATGGTGGTACATGCTCGTAATCCCAGTACTTGGGAGGCTGAGGCAAGGAGGATCGCAGGCTGGAGGCCAGCTTTAGCAACCTAGTGAGGTCCTCAGCAAACTAGCAATAACTTATTATTTTTTAAAAAGGAAGGGGTGCTTGGGATATAGCTCAGAAGTAGAAAGCCCCTGGGTTCAATCCCTAGTGCTAAAAATAAATAAAATGTTCAGAAGGCAACCAGCCCCCCTCCTGTAGACAGCCTCCCATTCCCCAAGTCTTCGGCCTTTAGCTTCTCCACGGTGAAGTAGGTGTACACTTTTTGAAAAGCAACTCAAGGATCTTCTTGAGAGGAGAAGGTACCTGTACCATTTCCTGGTTAAGATGAGTGATACGTGTGTAGCCTATCTCTTCCTTCCTTCCTTCCTTCCTTCCTTCCTTCCTTCCTTCCTTCCTTCCTTTTCTCCTCCTCCTCTTCTTCTTCTTCTTCTTCTTCTTCTTCTTCTTCTTCTTCTTCTTCTTCTTCTTCTTCTTCTTCTTCTTCTCCTCCTCCTCCTCCTCCTCTTCCTCCTCCTCCTTCTCCTTCCCCTTCTCCTCCTTCTTCTTCCCCTCCTTCTTCCCCTTCCCCTTCTCCTTCTCCTTCTCTTTCTTCTTTTTTTTTGTGTGTGTGGTACTTGGGATGGAACCCAGGGGCATTCTACCTCCGAGCCACACCTTCAGCCCTATTTTTTATTCTTTATTTAGAAACAAGTTTCACTGAGTCGCAGAGGGCCTCACTAAGTAGCTGAGGCTGGACGCAAACCATGATCCTCCTGCCTCAGCCTCCTGAATGCTGGATTACACACCTGTGCCACCATGCTAGGCTTGCAGGGTAGACCTTGCATGCGCGTCTCTGGCTTTGGAATCTGATCTCCTTAAGCCATAGGGTCTCGGTTCAACTTATTACCCACCCTGCCGGGCGAGGTCTACTTGCTGGCACCCGCCCCATTTTACATCCTAATAGGACTCTCAAGTCCGGTCTCCTATAAGAGTGAGAAAAGAATAAGAATTTCCTTCTAAGAATTCTTGAAAGGATTATCTACTCAGAGATTATGAAAGTGTGAATTAGGGTTTCCGGAAATGGCCAAGGGTAAACGAGAAATAGATTTAGCCACCAAAGAGCTGTTCAGGCACCTAGAAGGTAAGCAGTGCTGGAAAGAGGAATGCCGCTTGCCTCAAATCGGGTTTTTCCTTTCAAGTACAAATGACCAGACTCTCTATGGTAAGAAAGAAACCTGGCCAGGGTGCTGCCTGACAGTGAGCTACTGTACCCAGCCCCACGAGGCTTGTGGGAATCCGCAAATGATTAGGAAAGGGGCCTTTTAGGCAGCACTATCTTTTAAACCTCCATTCAAGAGGATCTTATCCCCACGGCACACGTACATCCATAACAGAGAAACCCGATACTCGACATCCTACACCAGAGTGGAAAACCGTGTTGGCGAACATAATTTTCACCTGCAAAAACGTGTTTCTGTGGATTTCTAGTTTGTTTTGCATGGGCCTAGAATAACCAGCCCCACCGAACAACCTGCAAGCAAGAGTTAGCTGAGCCGCTGAGGAAGATCTTGGCATTCCCCCTGAGTACTAGAAAGAAGACCGGGGAACAAAATTCACCGAGCGGGGGGAGGAACCGGCTTGCTGCATGTGCGCTTCAGCGACTTGATATGAGGGTTCACGCGCAACAGTTCTGGTTTGCCTGGAATGGTCTCATTAAGATGCATGAAAAACCGTGGAATGGTCACGGCCTCTTGTTTAGCCAACACGTTGTTTACAAATCTATTCTAAAAAGACAACGAGGAGTAATATCAAACACACACATATTCACATCGTGGAATATTATGTAATCATTTAAAAGCATGTTTGTTCCACAAGTCTTTTTTATAATATTGGGAAAATGCATTTTTTTTGTTGTTGTTTGATTTTTTTGTGTGTGTGTGTGTGTGGTACTGGGGAATGGAACCCAGGGGCCTCTCCCTCCGGGCTACACTCCCAGTCCTATATTTTATATTTTATTTGGAAACAGGGTCTCTTAAAGCCAGCGAGGCTGGCTTTGAACCTGCGTGATCCTCCTGTCTCTGCCTTCCAAGCGCAGGGATTACAAGCGTGTGCCACCACACCTGGCAAAAAATGCATATTTAATAAGTGTAAAATCAGAACATAAGCCTCTACATGCAGTATAGTCATCATTTCTTATTCGTGTAGAAAAGGAGCTGGAGGAAAGCATATCCAGCTCTTAGAAAGTGGTCATCTGGGGTTTACGTTACATTTTCTTTTTCATTTTTCAAAAATGTTAATTAACTAATTAATTTTTTGCAGTACTGGGATAGAACCAGGGGCATTCTACCTCTGAACGACACCTGCAGACCCATTTTTTATTCTTTACTTTGAAACAGGGTCTCACTAAGTTGCAAAGGGCCTCACTAAGTAGCTGAGACTGTCCGCGAACCACGATCCTCTGGTCTCAGCCTCCGGAATGCCGGGATTACAAGTGTGCGCCACCACGCCCGGCTCTTCAAAATTTTTCAAAATTTTTACACTGGGTGGATGTTTTGAACTTCTCTTATGGACACTTTGTAATTGTCCCTGACATGAGCTTCACAGCGATCTGTTCATAGATGCGCATAACATGATTTGGGTTATTTCCTTCCCTGTACACTCTCCTTCACCTCCCCTTCCTCCCTCACCCCCTTCACTACTCTACTCTACTGGCCCCTTTTTATTTCCCAAGTGTTTCGTGTGTGTGTGTGTGTGTGTGTGTGTGTGTGTGTGTGTGTTACTGGGGATTTAACCCAGGGCATTCTGTTTTGAGCTACATTCCCAACCTTTTTGTTGTTGGTATTTTGAAACAGGGTCTTGCTAGGTTGCTGAGAGTGTCGCTAAGTGCTGAGGCTGGTCTAGAACCTGCGATTGTCCTGTCTTAGCCTCCCAGGTACTGGGAGGATAGGTGTGTGCCTCCACCCCTGGCCAAGTGTTTCTCTATAATCTGATGAGTTATTTTGAAAAGCACTAACAGGCTGGGTATGGTGGTGCACACTGGTAATCCCAGCCTCTGTATGTACATATATGTGTGTATGAATATGTATATATCTGTATTATATATGTGTGTATATATGCATTATGTATGTGAGTGTGTGTGTGTATATATATATGCAGTCCTGGAGGTGGAACCCAGGGGTGTTCTACCTCTGAACTACACTCCCATTCCTATTTTTTATTCTTTATTTTGAAACAGGGTCTCATGAAGTTGTGGAAGGCCTCGCCAAGTAGCTAAGGCTGGTCAAGTACCTGCAATCCTTCTTTCTCAGCGTCGCAAGTACTGGGATTATAAGCAGGCACTATCATGCCTGTCTTGTTTCTACATGTACAAAATAATTTTTTAAAGTCAGACATTTTGTCATGTATTTAATTAATCAATTCTCTTTCTCCTCTCTCTTCTCTCTCTCTTTCCCTTCTTTTCTTTCTCTCTCCCTCCCTCCCTCCCTCCCTCACATCTATCTGCCTTTCTATACATACATTATAACCAGGACTGTGGGACATTAATCATTGATTCGAGTCTCATTTCTGCTTGTTAGGACACTCGTTTTTTTCTCTCTCCCAGCAATCCTTTCAACAAACCCCTTCAATTCCAACTTTCCGGCCAGTCAGTTGTAAGCGGTCAGGTGTTTCTGTACCAGGTGCTCTGCGTCAACCCGGCCTGTCCTGCCGGGCAGCCACCGCCCCCCACTGACAGCCCTGGAGGTGGTGGTTCTCCCAACAGTGTCTACACTTCCCTCCACAGGGCTCCTTGATCTCTGACCCCCGACCTCAGGCTCCCCTGAGTGGCCTGGGGGACGTAGGGCCCTGCTGTCTGCACAGTCCCAGATACGCAGAGGCCATGTGGAGTCCAGGGTCGATCTGCAGGGCCGCCTGGACCCCAGGCACCCAGGCTGGGGGCCCCGGCGCTCAAGGTCCCAGGCGGCCTTGCCCTCATCAGCGCCCCTCCCTAGACTCCAGTCGAGCCGTCGCCTCGCCCTGGCCTCACTGATTATACGTGGGAGGCCAGCCCGCCCTCTCTCCTGAAACAAACGACTGCAGAAACTTGTGTTAGGTCATTTTGTGGTGTCACCGGTCTCAGAAGCCACAGTGTCACTCTTGGAGCTTGTCTGTTGGTTTCCAGGTAATTCTTATCCAAGAAATTATGACATTGGCTGAGTGTGGTGGCAAAGGCCTGTAATCTCAGTAACTTGGGAGGCTGGGGCAGGAGGATCACAAGTTCAAGGCCAGTCTCTGCCACTTAGCAACTCAGCAAGATCCTGTCCCAAAATAAAACTAAAACAGGGCAGGGAGTGTAGCTCAGGGGTAGAATGACCCTGGGTTTGATCTCCAGTATCCCCCCCAAAGAAATTTCAATATCATACGGTCCCTCTAATATTACTCTCATAGTGTGGTCCCTCTAGGAAGTTTAGGAAAGTTTCCACATGGACCATCCTCACATGGCTAGTTCTTTATTAATCAAAGCACAGTGAAGCTCACGAACTGATTTCACACACTAAGACTGTAATCTGCACGTTTTCAATGCCCCAGAGTCATAATAATGGCTGTCTATAATTTCATCGCTGCTATAGAACCCCGATGACTTTTGCGTCACATAATCGCACATCAGGCGCGTGCGTGAACAGTCCCAGGAAGTAAGGCACCGGAGCCGAGCAAGTTAAGAACTTCAGGCAGAGTTCACCGGGTAAAACTAAAAGAGGTCTTCATGGCGTGAGGGACTGTGAGGCCGACCGTGGCCACAGCTGGGCAAGAAGGAACGAAATCAAGGCAAGAAACCCCCAACGGGCAGGCAGCATGGTGGCTCATGCCTGTAATCCCAGTGCTTGGGGGCCAAGACTGGAGGATCACAGGTTTGAGGCCAGCCTTGGCAGCTTAGTGAAAACCCGTTTTGAAATTTAAAAAATAAAAATTAAAAGGGCTGGGGTTAACTCAGAGGTAGAATGCCCCCTGGGTTCAAGCCTCAGTACCAAAAAAAAAAAAAAAAAAAAAAAAAAAACCTACATAGCAGCTAATAACCTATTATAGACAGCATCAGACTTTTGACACTGCAAGCTAATAATTGTGGGTTGTTTTAAGCCACTAAGTCGGATCATCTGTTCCTCCACAATAGGAAAAAGAATAAGCCAGGTGTGGCGGCACGCACTTGTAGTCACAGTACTTAGGAAGCTGAGACAGGAGGATTGCAGGTTCAAGGCCAGCCATAGCAACTTAGCAAGGCTCGGTGAGAACTTGTTTCAAAATAAGAAGTAAAAAGGGCTGGGGATATAGCTCAGAGGTAGAGTGCCCCTGGATTCAATCCCTAGTTAAAAAAATGATAATAACTTAATTCAAAAATAAATATACATGGTGTAGCCGCACGTGATGGTGACACTTGGAGGCTGAGATAGGAGGATCCCAGGTTGGAAGCCAGCCGCAGCAACTCAGCAAGGCCCTGTTTCCAAATAAGAAATAAAATTGGGCTCGGGGTAAAGCTTGGAGGTAGAATGCCTCTGGTTTCAATCCCCAGTACCCCAGTACCCCCCCACACACAGACATGGTGTAAAATAGTGGTCAAAATATACAATTTTAATAGGAAATATTCAGAGTTTAAATTTCTTGTTTCTGCAGAATTTCGCTTCACAATGAAGATTTATTAACAAGTAAGTTTTAAAAAAGAACAAAAACCTTCACATGGGAAAACATTTCTCTGATCAAACTCAGATTATAAGGCCCAAATATATACTTAAATAGAAGGGGAAGAACATCTCCCTAAAAACCACGGCACCCCAGAAGTTACGGGTCTTCCAGTGTTGGCCTCGCAAAGTTCAGTATTTATAGAAAATCCGCATGCCTTTAATTACCACGAACCCAGTTCCCAGGGAAAGCGGGCCATCTGGGAGGTATTAAGATCATTTACAACCTGCTCACCTCCCTAGTCCTTGGAACATTTTTACTTTTTGCCAACTTTCCACTGTTCTCCAGGAACAGAATAATCGTAACTTTGATAGGTTGTCTCAAGTTGGGTTTATGTAGCAGCTCAAGCCATCAAGAAGGCAGAGAGGGACAGTTTGGACGCTTACTTCCTTCTTACTTTCTTTAAAACTCGAAGGATTTTTTGCTTTGTGTGTTTGTTTTTCCTAGAGAGAACATTCTCTTCTGCCTGTCCCTCTTAGCGCAGCCCTCCACAGTGATTTTGTGGTGTTGTTAAGTCTCTTCTCACATGGTCCAGTGGGGCAGTTAAGAACTAAGTTCCGGTCCCCATTTTGAAGCCCAGGAACCCTTTCTGCACTTTGATCGAAAGGGAACTTTCTCTGCCAAGAGCTGCCACGCTGGAGTGTGGATCTCAGAAGTGCTCTCAAGGCCCGTGTGCTGAGGGCTCGTCTCCTGTGGGTGCGTCTGGGTGGCAGTGGAGCCTTGAAAGGCGTGGCCAGGCAGGAGGTCTTTAGGCTATTGGAGTCGCGCCCGCAGGGATAGTGGGTCCCCGGATCTCCCCTCTTTTCTCTTTCACTTCACTGACATGAAGTAAACCGTGTTTCCCAGTCGCCTCCCTCTCCCGCCACGATGTGCCACCCCTTGTAGGCCCAAAGTCAGGGCCAGGCACTCACGAAGTAAAATCTCTAAAGCCACGAGCCCAAACCTTTCCTCTTTTTAAGTTTGCTACTGCAGGTATTTGTTATAGTGACAGAAAACTGATGAGCAGCCACCATCTCCGACGCCCCACAGAGTGTCAGGGGGGCATTGAGCGACGGAGGGGCCACTTGCCTGACATCAAGAGGGAGAATTAGCCGAAGCTGGATGACTGCGGCCTGGGAGACTTCTTCCTCATACTCTGTCACTGAGCACCAGGGAGCCCCGGGCAGGCCACCTAACTAGCCTCTGCAAGTCTAATGTACACATCTGTAAAATGGAGAGGATCATAATTAACTTGCAGAAGACTGAACACTATATTGAATGACCTTTGTGGGGCTTGAAGTTCCCTTTCCAGATGAGGTCTATAGAGAAGGAAAGAAATAACTACATAGAAACCTGAGTGGATCGAGATTCCTTGGTTTTACAAACATACCCTACTCAGCTCAAAACAGGTTGTAGTTTACTTAGTCCAGGGAAATTAGCTATTGTTATCTTCCAGAGAAAACTCTCCATTCTAGGTGACTGCCTCTCAGAATATGACCTCAACTTGCTTTTCTGAATAATTCTCTCTGAAATGATAACGTGACTGCCAGAAATCTGTCAATTATAGCCACAGTCGAATTGAGGTAAAGAAAGCGATAGATATATACCAGAAGATGGGCTTTTTGAAAATCACTAATCCTAAGTGTTCCCATTCACGTAGCCAGGCTTCATGGTCTCCGCTGCGTCAGCTCTGCGAGTGTGCCAGGCCGAATTTGCTCACAAAGCTTCCTTACTTGACACAGGACAACTTCCAGTTCTGAAAAGGCAGAAACTTGGGCTTCCAGATCACAAAAGCATAATCCTTGGGTTTTCTTTCGAATTTCTGCTGCAGCCTATAGAGCCTACTGTGCTAATTTTAAGAGCATAAAAAAGTCTTTCTGATTAATTAGTCATTATTCAGTGGGGATCTAGGGAGTTTGCTAATCAGAGCTGCAGGAACTAAAGTTGGCAAACATGTGTTGTCTTCAGGCTCCCCATACCCTGCCCCCAAGTAAGTAGTTAGAACCTTTCAGCACAAAGCAAGTGAGGGTATTCTTTCTGCCTTGGGGAAGTTCTTCACCATGCAAGGACCAGCCATTTTTGCTGGAAAAGTACAAAACAAAAACTGCACAAGAAAAATGGGTCTGCTGAACAGAGCAGCTGCTTCTGGCTTTGAGTGGCACCAGTTGTTAAAAAAAAAAAAAAAGAAGAAGAAGGTCACGTTGCATCTTAAGGGGGGCAGCGGGCCATGGCCCAGGTCAAAGTTGTGCCATCCTCCCCAGTGGGCCGTTCCCTGGTTTAAAGTACAAGCCACGGAGCTAAACACCAGCCAGAAGCAGGATCCTAGACCTGTGGTCAGGCACTTGGATGCCTGAAAGTAATGCACAGGAGAAAAACAGACCTTGTCACAGAGAGATTTTCTTTTTTTTTTACTCTAATGTTTATTGGAAGCGGCGCACTGTTCCCTGTAAATCACCTGTGGAGTCGCAAGCTCCCATGCTTGGAGTATTTGCTCTTCTATATCAGTATTTGAAACTCTGTGCTCTTAGACCGTGACTGTGTCAGTTGTAGGCTTCTGGGTCCTCAGCTGTCTAGTTACCGCCCTGGCTAATATTCTGTATAGTCCCCAAATTGTATATATACTCTAAATTCACTCATGATACAGTGAATAACTTATATAATAATAAGTGTCTTTGTGAAAATATACTTCAAACACCAACTAGAGTTCCTCCCTCCCCATCCTCTTCTTTTGGTCCTGGAGGTTGAACCCAGGGGCATCCTACCTCTCAGCTATACTTCCAGCCTTTTTAATTTTAAAACCAGGTTTAAATTCCCTAAGTTTGCAAGGCTGGCCTTGAACCTGCAGTCCTCCTGAGTCAGCCTCCCAAGTGCTGGGATTACGAGCTTATGCCACCGTGCCTGGTTTAAAGCCTTTTTCTATATGACAACATGCAAGCTGGCTGAAAACCCAGTATTTAGAGAATCGCGAGTTATTGTTTAACCACCAGTTTACTGGTTTATTGGATTTTTTTCCTTTTTACTGACTTGCCCTTCAGACTGAGTAATTAATTGGTGCACAGCCAGACTTTAGCTATCTCTGTCTCAGGAACAAGCTCATGGAGAGAGTAAAGGATTTTAATGACCTAGGTGGCCCCATGATTTATTTGGCCCTGAAGGAGGAATTGTATGTTTAGAAGGAAGGTAAGCAGTAGTCTTCAACATTACTTGTAGCCTACAAGCAGGGTCGCTGTTGTAGCTTAGTTTAGCCATATGACCACATGACAGATCACCAGTTGAAATGGGCGCTGTGATTCCATCAAGGGCTCAACTCTCCCAGAATGACACAGAACCCATCCTGCCAGCACACCTGCTCTTTAGTCCCAAGACAGCTTTACAATGAGCTTCGTAGAAAGGAAAAGGGAAACTTAACACTAAAAAAAATAACCCAATCAAGAGATGGGCGATAGAACTAAATAGACACTTCACAAAAGAATAAAATCGAATAGACAATAAGTTTATGAAAAAACATTCAACATCATGAGCCATCCGGGAGATGCAAATAGAAGCTACACTGAGATCCCATCCAACCTCAATCAGTATGACAATCATCGAGAAGTCAGACAACAATAAATGCTGGTGAAGATGTGGGGCAGAGGAACTCTTCGACACTCTTGGTGGGGTTGGTGCAGCCGCTATGGAGATCAGTGTGGAGATTCCTCAGAAAGCCACCATAGGATCCAGCTGTACCACTCCTAGGTATCTTTCCAAAGGGACTGAGATTAGAATATTACAAGGAATACATGCATACCCATGTTTATAGCAGCACAATTCACAGTTACCAAATTATGGAACCAACCTAGCTGCCCATCAACAGACGAATGGATTAAAAAATTATGGGAAATACAATAGAATTCTACTCAGCAACAAAGATGAACACAGTGATGTCATTTGCAGGCAAATGGAAGGACCTGGAGACCATTATGTTAAGTGAGATGAACCCGACAGATAGCGAAGGGTCATATGTGTTCTCTCCTAAGCAGAATCTAAGGAGCAACTGGAATAAAAATGGCCTTTAGGTAATGGTGGAGAACCCACAGGGGAGCGATGGAGGGGTCTAGTGGGGTGGAGAATCAATGACAGAAACACGTCCATTGACACGTGTGCATATGTGACATTGCTGGTGCCCCTCCCCATATCCTGTATGGGGAAGGGGAGGGAGTGGGTGCATCCTGGGGGGCTCGCCACCCACGTGCTATGGGCATGCATGTCTATTGCTCGGAACTACAGTAATGGTTTGAGATTGCAATGCACCCATAAAGGTATATTTAAAAGGAAGGAAGGAAGGAAGGAAGCAGGCGAGAAGCCGGGCGTGGGGGTTGAGACAGGAGGATGGTGGCTCATGGCCAGCCTCAGCTACTTAATGAAGCCCTCTGCAAGTTAGTGAGACCCTGTTAAAAAAATAAAAAATAAAAAATTGAGCTAGGGGTGTAGCTCAAAGGTAGAATGCCCCGGGTTCAATCTCCAGCATAAGAAGGAAGGGAGGGAGGGAGGGAGGGAGGGAGGGAAGGAAGGAAGGAAGGAAGGAAGGAAGGAAGGAAGGAAGGAAGGAAGGAAGGAAGGGTAAACTGGGCATTTCCCACTGCACTTTTCCCCCAGCCAAGGCAAGCTGGAGGAAGAGATAAAACTCCCCATCACTTTGAAGGCTTACCTGTGAAAGACAGGTGGGAAAGGAGAGGAAGCCTCGGCCGCACCCTCTCCACTTTGGTAATCTACAGTGGAAGGGGAGTTTTGTTTTTTTTAATGAAAACCAGGTTATACAAAATGATGTAATGTTTTCTCTGTATTTAAGCAAACTGATTTCTTTGAACTCTTTATGTAGAGGGTTAACATCGATTGCATCTCAACTGTGATTAATGTTTACTAAGAGAATTGGCAATTAGATAAAATAACAGAGAAATAAGAATAAACCAGCTTTGCAGCATTTTAGTTACTTTAGTTTTTGAATTTTTTTTGGGGGGGGGAATAAGCCCTTACTTATAAATAGACAGGGGAAAAAAAGGTCTTTTGGGGAAATTCCTTCCATGGAAATTTTTTTAAAGACTGTAGGCTCTTGAAATTGCAATATTACTTAAAAAAATTTTTTTTTTGGTGGTACTGAGAATGGAACCCAGGGGTATTCAACCTCTGAGCTACACCCTCAGCCCTATTTTATTCTTTTTACTTTGAAACAGGGTCTTACTACATTGCAGAAGGCCTAAGTTGCTGAGGCTGGCCATGAATCTGTGATCCTCCCGTCTTAGCCTCCCAAGTACTGGATTATAAGCATGCGCCACCGCGCCCGGCTGCAATATTACTTTAAATATACGGCATATTTCAGATTATTCACTGGCTCTGGCTCCTTTTTAGTTTAGTTACAGTGGACCGTGTGATCACATTATCATGTTCCTACTTTCTAATCTGTTGTGTTTACTTCTTTTCTTCCTTAATAGGAAGTCAAAATAATATAGATCTTGATTTCCTAAAATGTGCTCCCCAGAATACTAGTCTTATAAAGTGCCTATGAATGATATTTTAACCCCAAATAAGGAAATTCTGCCTATAATATTCCTTTTGTGAAGAGTCACAACTTATATCAGCAGGTTCAAGGCCATGAGAAGTCCCCCGGCTATGCACCTCGCTTGAGCTCGGTCCAAGGCCACATCAACCAGTCTCGCTGACCATGGGCAGTTTATTCCCAGCCTCCAATGGGGTCTGTGCTCACCATGAAGTACTTGTCACTAAGTGGCTATTTTGAAAAGTTGCTTTGCACAAGCAATTGATGGGCAATAAGAAATAAAAACTCCAAAGCGGAAGTCGACTTAGTGAAGGATCAATTTGAGAAGACAGAGATAAATTTGGCAACCTAATTCCTTCTTCTGTTCTGCTTTGAATGTTAGGAATTTCATTTGAATTTGAGCTTTGAGAAAGTGTTTTAGCAACTGTTTCTGGCTAAACAAGTTGGAGGCTAATCCCTGAGACTGCCTATGCTTGGTAAAATGGCTCAGTGTGGCCAAGGAAAGCCCTTCCCTCTGACTCCTCTCATTTGTCTCTCTGGGAGCAGAATTTGAGAAGGCTTTGGTGCCGCTACGCAGTTAGGCGACCAACATTTCACTGCGGGAAGAAATAGTAGGCCGATATTGCATTTGTAGATGAGAAAACTGAAGGCCAGGACACTTTACAAGATTGGAACCGTATTTCAAATCCAGGTAATAGAGGGATCAGAAATTCCTGCTGTATTCTTATGAAAGACCAACCCTTACTGCTCATCTTTGGGAGACAATGAGAAGTGTTTGTGGGCATCCGGGTCCATTTCTAATTTGAGTTTACTACCAAGAGACTGTCGAACCTTGTTCCAAAACCTACAGGAAGCGGAAATAGCCCAGAGTCCAGAAACACAGGGACCAGAAACTCATCCCCTCCTGGAAGGCCGGGGAGTTATTCCAGGTCTTCCTGACTTTGTCCTGATCTGTTGTTTCAATAAGTATTTCTTCAGTAGTTAATGTAGCTTCCATCCCTTCGCCCTGGGACCAGATTTAATTCCTCTTCCATATGATAGTTTTTTTTATTAGCCTCTAAATTTTTATTTCCCCTGATGAGTCCATTTTGGTATTGGGAGAAAAGAAAAATTTAAAAAACAAGTTTATTAAACAGACACCTAAAATAAACAGTTATACACATAGATAAGTAAAGGAGTCCTCCTATAATTGGTCAAAGGTTGTCAAGGTATGGTTATTTTATCAAGAGACAGATGGTGGACACTTTAATCAGTATGGATATCCAGGTGGGATAGAGCATGCCTGGTGTACTTGGGAGGCTGAGAAGGAAGATCAAAGGTTTGAAGCCAGCCTCGGCACCTTAACAAGACCTTCAACAATTTAGCAAGACCCTGTTTCAAAAATAAAAAGAATAAGGGCTAGAGGATGTAGCTCAGAGGTAGAATGCCCTGGGTTCAATCCCCAATACCAAAGCAAACAAAAAAATGGTGTGTGTGTGTGTGTGTGTGTGTGTGTGTGTGTGTGTTTCAAAGGCTCTGTCATCTGGGCTGAGAATCTGCCATGAAGGGCAGGATGGATGGTTAGAATTCCACTCTGCTCTTGATTCTAAACCCTCTGTGATTTCCTTCTCTTCTCCCTCCAGCCTACACCCTTCAGCCTTTACCTTTCTTGCTGATTTGGAAGGAGACATTGTAGAGATGGACCTCTGTCGCAGGGATGAGGATGTTCCCATCATTCATTGCACTGAAAACCTAGGGAGTGCAGAGGTGCTAAGCAGAAGATGGGCTTGGTCCAGGTCTACCGTAGATGAGCCCCAGAACCAGACAGCCAAAGAAATGCCTGCTGACAGTGTAACATCATTATTTTCCATGTCTATTTTGAGACCTAGCTTTCTGATGCCAGAGAAAGAATTTAACTTATTCTGCGGATTTTTCTTTTACGAAGTTATCATGCCAGCCAAGAACTCCAAATTCTGGACAGAGAACATTCCTATTTTTGTAACTCTGATTTTTGTGTTGAGTTTTCTCTCGCTCCTTCTCTCATTATGCCACTGTGGAATTCACGCCAAGTCCTGTAGTCCCGGAACATCTCTTTGCATCTAATATAGTAAGATTATTGCTGTATAGTAAATGTCATTGATTCAGGATACTTTTCTTAATGATTCAGAGTGTAATAATCCTCTGTTCCAGACTTAAGCAAAATAACCATTTCCATTAATTAAACCCACACATAAACTTTATCATTTTTTTAAACCTTAAAATAGGCTTTTGTAAATTTAGAAGCTGTATGGCCTTCATATCAATGACTTACTAGAAAATTTCCCCTCATTATTTGGTGACAAATATACACTCTTAGAAATGCAGGTTAACAGTTCAAAGGCTGCCAAGCAGAAGTAATGCTGGATTTGGCAGTCATTAAAAATAATAACTTCAACTTGATGTTTTTCTAATTCTTCTCCTTTAAAATCCAATGCCGTCAAAAATACTTTCTCCTTAATGTGTGGCAGACATGTTAAATGCAGGCTGAGCAAATGTAAGGACTGTAAAATATCGATCCCACTGATGGAACGTCTGGACAAATGGAAGAAGTTCCATTAGCAAAAGCCCGGAGTTTTCTCCCATTATGCTTTGCAAGAGGAAAACATTCTTGGCACGTGTGACTCGATACGTAAGTTTTGGTAGAGAAACAGAAGTAGTAGCTTATATTTTTTTGTAGCACTCTTCTGAAACGTCCAGAGAGCTTTCTGCTGGCTGTAATTTTATAAGCTTGAAGAGACTGGTCAGGTAGTGTATTGTTCCCCAGGAAAATGACCTCCTCCTTGCTACATTGTGGGTGGATTTTGTAAGCTGATTGGCTTCCGGGGCGATTCTTTACAGAACTGACCAGTGAACTGGCCAATTAAATCTTAAGTCCTGAGTTTTTCAGCGTTTCACACCGGGGCTGGTATGGATGAATGGCAGCTATGGTGGTGGTGAGCTGACTCCTCATCCTGGGGTCTGCGCTGCCCAACCCCCAGTGACTAGGAAATGAGGGTCCAGCGTGGGCGCTGCGGAGTTAAAGCAACTAGATTTGTGCCAGTCAAGGATCACCTGAGGATATTCATCCAGCGACACGTCTTCATGGTCTCCTGGGCCGGCTCTGCTGATTCATGACCTGAGGACCGTCTCCTGCAGGGCATAAGCCCAGCGAGCAACACACAGCAGTTTCTTCTTACTCTAGCCTGGGCTTTCACAAGATGGAACTTAAATAATCTGGTTAACATGAACTTGGATGACAGGTTTTTTTTTTTTTTATTTGTGCATTGTAGTCATACATCTTAATGGGTGCAAGATGGCAGAGGCACACACGCACACATCGCTCATTTAACCCTTCCTCAATTCCCTCCCCTTAAAAAAGCAAAAAAGGAAAAAAGAAAGATAAAATATGGATCCGGGTAGATAAGCAGCAGAGTCAAAAGGGTAATTTGGAGCCAGGCATGGTGGCACATGCTTGTAATCCCAGTACTTGGGAGGCTGAAACAGAAGGGTCTCAGGTCCTCGGCCAGATTCCACTACTTAGTGAGGCCCTCTGTAACTTAGTGAGACCCTGTTTCAAAATAAAGAATTAAAAAATATAGAGCTGGGGGTATAGCTTGAAGGTAGAATGCCCCTGGGTTTGAACCCTAGTACCACACACACATACAAAAAGAAGGGTGATTTGGAGGGCAAATGGAGGGCCAGGTATTAGCTGAAGTTTTCATCGTATCTTATCTATATTTTTAATTGGTCAATTGTAGTGAGATTCGAACTGATAAATAAATACACATATCACATGATGCGTTTCCCTCCTAACCCCACCTGGCTGCCCCTTTTCCCTTCCTATGAATGTTGTGAGTTTGGCAAGGATACCTTCATGAAGGGTTTGCATTCTAAAGAGCAGACATAATGGCCCTGACCACTCTCCACAGGCCACAGGGCCTCTGTCCTCGGTCCTTCAGTCCTTCCCAGTAACCTTCAGGTAGAATGAGTTCTGAGGAAACCAGGCAGCTGTCCTGGTACCCTCAACCACGTATCACCGCGGGAGATCTTTCCGGCATGTCTTACCCTCAACCACTTTCAAATTCTCTCCATTCAAACTTGCAGAAGCCTGAGTCAGACTGCAGGATCCAAGCACTTAGTCACCCTCACACACACACACACACACACACACACACACACACACACACACACACAATTCAAGTGTTTGAATTCAAGTGCGTTTGGTAGATGCAGCAGATCACCTCCCGGTGACATCACAGTCACCCTAGTCGTATAACCACACTCTGCTGTCCACACAAGCACAGAATTCCTTATCAGTGCGTTTCGCAGCCCCTGGCTGTCATTCAGAGGTACACGAATATATACATTTTCCCAGTGTTGCACTGGGATTAGTGTGTGTGTGTGTGTGTGTGTGTGTGTGTGTGTGTGTGTGTGTGTTACTGGGGATTGACCTCAGGGTCATTCTATCCCTGAGCTATATACCCAGCCATACTTCATTTATTTATTTATTTTTATTTTGAAACAGGGTCTTCTAAGTTGCTGAGGCCCTTGCTAAGTTGCTGAGGCCTCAGCCTCCCAAGCATTACAGGCATGCGCCACTACGCTCAGCTTGGAATTAAGTTTAAGGTGTTAGTAGGCTTTATTTCTGTTCTTGGTAAAATTTGTACTTCTTGTAAGTACAGACTTTCTTTGTATTCATTGTTCTGAGAATCAGAAACAACACTGTTACCCTGGAAATGAATTTATGCTTATTGAAAAAATCAATCTATGAGAAAAACTAGAACAAACATTCCTAAAACCCAGGCAGTCAAACGCCTTCATATTTGTGTTTTTTTAAAAACATTTAAACAAACTCTTCTGAATTGTTAGTGATTCTGAAAGAGAACTCTTGAGACCTGCAGAACTTTCCTTTCCTTTCTCTCCTTCTTTTCTTCTTTCTTTCTTTCATCTCTTCCTTTTCTACAAATCACATAAATCACTTTTGGGAAAACTCAAGGCACACATTATGTGTTGCTTTCGTTCCAATTACTTTAAAACCTTGTTAATATAGCCATTGTGGCAAAACCACTCGTCAGAAGGGCTCTCCCAATACTTCGGGGCATAGGCGCAGCAAGGCGCTCTGGGATTGAGGTCCTGAAAACCCATTAGTGATAATAAGTATTACGTCTACAAGTCCCCGGGGCGCTATGTCAATCCTAGCTGCTTCGGTTCCACAGGTGGAATGATGGGTCTAATGAGGTCCGGGGCCTCCTGGTTTCTGCTTAGAAAATAAAATGTTTAGATCTCAACTTTCCTGCCAATTCCTGGTAGAATTCAAGATGAGGGTGACAGTCAAGTGTAATTGGATGGAGAACGCAATTCATTATCTTTTATAGAACCTGGGTCCACACAGGAGTCTGAATCTAACTGACGCTAGATGCATGTTACAGACATACGAATGGTAAATTTCGCCTAATGAAGCTGCTAATTATTCCCCCTTAGTGCTCTCTCCTTGAGTTATCTCTCTCCTCTCCGTCCTCAATTAAGTGACAAGCTGCAAATCATTTTTCTTTGCCGCATCTTTATCTCTCAAAGTCTCTTTTCCTTTCATTCTATCTCTTTTCTTTTGTCGGGGGGAGGCTACTGGGGTTCAATTGTGGGAACAGCCTACTTCCAAGCTACACCCCCAGCCCTTTCTATTTTTTAGCTTGAAACAGGGCCTTACAAAGTTGCCGAGGCTGGCCTTATACCTACAGTCTTCTCTACCTCAGCCTCCCAAGTACCAGGATTATAAGCGTGCACCACCCTGCCTGGCTTATCCTCTTTCGTTAGTGCTTAGAAATCAAAATAAACCACCATTTAGACTTAAGGTCAGTGTTTATGAAAGCCAATATTTTAAGACTGACTTCTGCTCCCTCATTTCAATTTCAAATTCTTACCCATAGGGCCTTTCATCTCCCAACCAAACCCAAAGCTGAAGGAGATTGCTGCATCTTCTCTACTCACCTGCATCTCATGTACAGCTTACGAGTTTTAGTCTTCTGTTTTTCATTTTTTGTTGTATTTATCTTTTATCAAATGGATGAAAACTTCAGTACTGCATCACAAACTTAAGTTCTATAATGCCGATGTGGAATGTGTCTGTATATACATTTATTTGTGCATGTCTGACGTAAATACAAAAGGTCACAATCTTATCTACTTAAGAAAGGTTATTTACAAAATAAAAAGATGAATCTGGGCATGGTGGCACACGCTTGTAATCCCAGTACTTGGGAGGCTGAGAAAGGAGGATCACAGCCTCGCAGCTAGCCTCAGCTATGTAGTGAGACCCTGCTTCAAAATAAAAAATAAAAAAATAGGGCTGCGGATGTAGCTCGGAGGTAGACTATCCCTGGGTTCAATCCTCAGTACCACAAAATAAAAAGATCCCAAATTTGGACTAGTTTTCACAAACTGCTGCCCCTTGGAGTTTCTTTGGGGTGGCCCTGTGGCTCAGAGGTTTTCTTATCCATCCGGGCCACCAAGCACGAGGTGCTGACCGACTCCTGTTAATCTAAACCACAGGGCTGACGGGTGATCTATTCCAGTCGTCAGATGATTAGCCCTCCTCATCCGGTCACAACCCTGCCTGTCAGTAACTTGCACCTAAACTCTTGCAGAAAAGGTAGGGAGATGCAAGCACATTGCTTTTAAAGCCAAATTCCATGCGGAGAGGGAAGTTCTGGATTCTGTGTCCTGCTTCTGCAAGGGGTCCGATTTCCGGTTTTTGTTACATTCATTTCCTATCAGTCAATAGTAGTTTAAAACCATGTCATAAGTCTCTGCGGCTGGTGCATGCTTCAATTATCTCTGATTAGGACTTCAAGATTCACAAACAAGATACCAGAGTCGCTCCTATTTACCAGAAAATGCTATTGAAACAAATTGGAATTCAATTTCAGAACAGACTGCAATAACCCGTCAAACAGCCGGGACCAGGGAAGCTGGCCTGGGGCGTGCCGGGCATTGTTGAGGGCAAGACCGCATCTCACCTAATAATTTAAACATGGTCTGTGGTCTGACATTTTTAATGCTCTCTTGATCTCTTTCTTCTGGCTTCCTGCGTTTTGTGCCACGGTGGGGTGCAGTGCATAGTAGTTATGGATTAAATACCAAGCCTCATTCTGCCAATAGCACTTGTAGGGAAAGAAAAATGACTGGCTACTTTTATAAATAGTCACGCCGTAGGTGTCCACAGAAAGCAACCTTTATTCGGGGCTTTTAAAAACTGCCTACATTTTAGATGCAAACCAATCCATAAAACTAGCAAGCTCAAATATTCGGCTAGTACCTGGGCATTAAGTCTCCTGCACCCCGGGAGGCCCAGCTGACATTTTTATCGGCACAAATTAGAGTCCCAGGTTTAACGCATCCAACACAGTCCTAACAATTAATTTAACCTATACCATCCCAGGCTGTTCAGCCCACGGTCCGCATTTCCTTTGTAACGGTGCACTTGGGTTAAACTAGAGGTTCAGGAATCGTTTGCTCCATGCAGCTTAACGCGCAGAGACAGGCCCACACACTACAGGTCCTTACAACCGGCTGTCTGCATAATAAAAATGTGGTGCTTCAGCATGGAAGGACAAGTACCCCATGATCTCACTGGTGTGGAACCTAAATGCTGGACTCAGGTATGCTTAGTGGCAGAGTGCTTGCTCCAGGCCCGGCTTCATCCCCAGGACAAAACAATGGGGCTGGCTTCCTTCCTCCCTCCTCTCTCCTCTCCTCTCCTCTCTCTTTTTTCCTTCTTTTTTCTTTCTTTCTTTCTTGCTTATACTAGGGATTAAATCCAGCTTATTCTGCCTCAGAGCTACATGCTCATCCTTTTTGAGTTTTATTTTAGAACAGGGACTCACTTCGTTGCTGGGGTCTTGCCGAGGCTGACTCTGAACCTGTGACCCTCCTGTCTCACTCTGAGTACAACTGTGGTCACCAGAAACCAGGGAGGGCGGGGTGGGGAGAGGTTGATCAAAGGGCACTTCGCTATACTCCGGTGGAAGTAAGCTCGTCTGTTTCCTCACAGCAGGGTGATCATAGATAATAATGTACTGTACATTTTTAAAATCTAGAAGAAAGAATTTTGCAAGCTTTCATCACAAAGAAATGAGAAGTATTTGAGACAGATATGTTTAACCTGCGTTAAATATTGCCCAAGATATACAGATACCAAAACATTACAAGGTGCCCCATCAATATATATTTGTGTGTGTGTGTGTGTGTGTGTGTGTGTGTGTGTGTGTGTTACTCAGGGCATTCTACTTCTGAGCTACACCCTATTTTTTGTTCTTTATTTTTTTGAAACAGAGTCTCGTATGTGCCACCATGCCCGGCAATATGTATGATGTTTATGTATCAGTTAAAATATTAAAATAAATCAATGAATAATTATTTAAATAAAGTAAAGATGGGGCCTTCTTACGTCCCTGTGGACTTACAACTTGCACAGCCACACAGAAGACTGGCTCTTCCTCCTTCCTAACACACAGCCTTTCACAATCGGGGCGTGAACAATGACCTTTCCTCAAGATTCACCCCAAGCCAACACAGAGAGGTCACTGACGCCTGCGAGACGCCCTCTTCAGTCCACGTCACTACTGAACACCACCGCGTGGGAGCTGATGTCTCCAAGTTCTGTGGGCTTTGCTATCCCAAGGGTAAAATCAACGTTTCCTTCGGTACAAGATGTTGGTCCCTCTCCGGTTTTTATGTGTGCGTGTGTGCAGACTGATCCCAGCTGCTCTCGTGAGCTCTCAGGACAGGAGCCCCTGTAGTCTTGTGTAGCACTTGGCTCCTTTTACATGTTGTTCCTCGTTATGGAACTGGTGTTTTTACAGATTAATGCTCCAGCCAAGCCTACGTCTAATGACTGTGCAGAGACACAAAGGGGCCAGGAGAACAAGGACCTGAAGACTAACGAGGAAAGAAAGAACTGAGAGGCCGTTTTTGTGAGACCCCGAAGCGTTTGCCTTGTGCAGACAAACCCAGGACAGAGCCCATCTCGATTCTGCGTCTGAGCCGTAAGGACAGCATTGCCCAGGGGCCGTTTCTGCAGAGCTGTCGCCGCAGCCAGCCCGCGAACGCGGTGCTCCGTCAGCGGGCAGAAGGCTCTGATGGGTAACTGGGCAGGGACCAGTGCGGCAGAGTTAGTTCTACACCGGCCTCTGTGGCTGCAGCAGGTGACCAATGTCGGCACCGCCTGGCTCTCTGGGCCTTCGATTCCCCATTTGCAACCTGAGGGGATTGTCCCAGAAGACCACCGGGTGCCTTCCCATGAACATGGCGCCGTGACTAAGAGAAGTCCCTTTGTCCTCTGGCTTCAGCGTGGTCTCTCCTCATCGCCTGGCTTCTCACCGGCCCTGACGCTTTGGGCAGTGGATCTCGAGCAGGACATTCTTCCAGGGTCCGGCAGTTCACGAAGAATGGCCAAATGTGATATTCTCATCTCAATGATTATCCTTTAAACACAGCAGTGGAAACCCATCCTACGACCCCTAGATCAGCGCCATCTTAGGCAGGATGCCCTGTGGCTTCCTGGCCATGCGTGTGTTTGAGTTTAGGATTCAGGGTCAGACACGTGGAGGCCAAAGAGAAGTTTGCATCATCTGAAGAACGGTTTCCCAAGTGTTCAAACAAACCAGAGGTGAGGGGTGAATCATCACTTGGAAATAAAGGAGTAACAAAAAATGAAGCTCAGAGAAATAGTTCCAGGTGTCCCTCACCACAGCCAAGTCTTTGGGAAACTAAGAAGCAGTCATTCCTCAGTAGGAACCTCAGACATAACCAAAGAGACTTCTTCCCCAATATTATATTTTGGGGATATATCATTATGTCAGTTGGGCTATCAGTGGCTAAAATGAACTTAAAAATAAATTTTAAACCAGCCAAAAGCAACAATAATGGCCAACAGGGTGGTCCATTCTCGTGGAACCCAAGGAGATTAAATGAACAACAATAAAGTTGTGAGCTAGGCATGGTGACACACACCTGTAATCCCAGTGCTTGGGAGGCTGACACTGGAGGGCTGCACATTTGAGACCAGCCTCAGCAACTGAGGGAGGTGCTCAGCAACTTGGCAAGATTCTGTTTCAAAATAATAAAATAAGCCCGGGCGTGGTGGCGCACGCTTGTAATCCCTGCGCTTGGGAGGCAGAGGCAGGAGGATCGAGGCCAGCCGCGCTGGCTTAAGAGACCC
Organism: Muscardinus avellanarius; assembly: GCF_963383645.1. Classification (NCBI taxonomy): domain Eukaryota; kingdom Metazoa; phylum Chordata; class Mammalia; order Rodentia; family Gliridae; genus Muscardinus; species Muscardinus avellanarius. Next base: position 11,298,819 of record NC_137806.1, read on the forward strand.
TGTTTCAAAAATACAGAAAATAGGTCTGGGAGTGTAGCCCAGAGGTAGAAGGGCTTCCAGGAACCCCAGTACCACCAAAAAACAACAACAACAACAACAACAACAACAACAACAACAACAACAAAATAATAATAAAATAGGGCTGGGGGTGTAGCTCAGAGGTAGAATACCCTTGGGTTTAATTCCCAGCACTAAAGGCAACAACAACAACAACTGATAATAATATTAAAGTTGTCAAATAACACATATCTGCTCCTACAGAATGCGGTCATTCATCCTGCCAAACTAATGTTGTTATAGGATTGAGATTGATGTTTATATTGGGACTAGCGTGCAGATTTACTTTATGAGAACAGTAAGAACAAATAAGGCAAGTGAATTACACACACACACACACACACACACACACACACACACACTATAATTTCTACCCCTAAAGTCTCTGGGAAATGCCTTCCTTTAAAGGAGGTTGTAGGGTTGTACATTCTTAAATTGGACCAGCCTCTTTTCTCAGCTTTATCAGCCTTTCAGTGAGAACAAGAAGCAGTCAGAGAGCGAAGGTCTGTGTGAAGCCGGCTGCCTCCGCCCGCTGACCTCTGCAAACAAGTTTGATTGTTCTGCAACTCCATGATCTCCTTTCTTCGAGTTACTCTAATTGCACTTAGGAAAAAACCTCTTTTCATCTTAATCCAGCTCCTCACATCCAAGCCGGCCCTGAGCCTCTGAGTCCTTAGCATCGACTTGTTCTTCAATGAGGAAAAGACTAGACGCTGCGGGACCCTTGCAGGGGGTCTGGATGCAGACAGAGCCTTGGAGGGTGGATCCCAGGCAGGCTTCCCCTGGTGGAGCCCGAGGCCCTGTGATCTTGGAGTTTAAAGGTGGCAAGGGTACCGGTGATTGACAGCCAAGCTGAAGGGCTTCCTGCTTGGGATGGTTGAGGCAGGAGCCTCAAGAGGTACTGGGCCGTCAGCCGCAGAATGGGTTACATTTTAGTCTCTTCATTGGGTACTGGGGATGGAACCCAGGGGCATCCTACCTCCGAGTTACACACCCAGACCAGACCATTAAATTCTTTGTTGTGAAACGGAGTCTCGCTAAGTTGCCGAGAGCCTCTCCAAGTTGCTGAGGCTGGCTAGCCTTGAACCTGCGATCCTTCTGTCTCAGCCTGCATTTTGGTCTTAATAATCCAATTTAAACAAAAGGACCTCTTTCCCTCAGCACTGCAAATACCCTACAAAACGATTATAAGTCATCACTTGGAAGCCAACTCAGGCTGTGATACAAACCCGAACTCTGAACATGAATTTCTCTTCTTGATACCGTGTAGTTTATGGAGAATTTCATGAGGCCAGAGACCGTGATCCGGTGAGGAGCAGCGTGTGTCTAAAGAGTCAGTATTTCATTCTTAACTCAGGAGTTAAAGATGCTTCCTCTAAGGATGCTCCTAGGAGCCGTTTACTAATTTAGATCAAATGGAAGGATTCCGAAACATCGCTGGGGCCTCTGCAAACTTCACTTCTCCCTTTCTGTGTCCTGTGCTCAGAGCACATCTTGTTCTAAGGCATCAACTCTCCCTTCAAACCCGTTGTGGCTAAAACAATTTACTGCTTTTAGCCCCTTGGTGATGTCCAGGGACTCCCGAAGTCAGGTGCCATATGTCCTAAGAGCCCATCCGAGGAAGGGAATCACACTCCTACGTGCTGGTCTATTAAAAAGAAAAAACCTTGGAGATCTTGGCACGGTGGCACACGCCTGTGATCCTAGTACTTGGGCAGCTGATCCAAGACGATTCAGGTTCAAGGCCAGGCTTGGCAATTTAGCAAAGACCCTCAGCAGGTTTATAAGACCCTATTTCAAAATAAAAATAAAGAAAGGTTCAGGGAGGTCCTAGCTCAGAGGTAGAATGTTCCTGTGTTCAATCCCTAGTTCCGAGAGAGAGAGAGAGAGAGAGAGAGAGAGAGAGAGAGAGAGAGAGAGAGAGAGGAAGGAAGAAGGAAAAGAAGGAAGAAGGAAGGATGGAGATAAAGAGAAAAAAGAAGGAAATAAAGAAGAGAGAAGGGAAGGGAAGAGAAGAGAAGAGTCCCTGGGCTTATCTTTGAAACACGAGCGCCAGGATCTCTGTTGATAATACACTCGTCAACTCAGTTCACAGGCAGCACTGTTATCCTGTTCATCTCGCTCTGTTTGGCAGGCATTCGCACACATTTGTACGAAGCCAAGCAGGTTTTCCAGAGCTTGGGTTCCTCTGGGAGCATCCTGGCAGGTGTTGGAAGGGAACTTCCCAGAGAGAACAGTTCTTCTCAGCACCGGCTGGTCACGCACCAGGAGCAGCGTGTGCGAGTCACGCTAGCCCTCTTGCTGCCCTGGGTGACCGGGGACTCCCCGCCGGGCAGTCGAAGCTGCAGGAGGCCTGTGCCGTCTCTGCTTGCTGCCCAGGCTGAATGAAGGCTGGCTGGACACACAGCAGCCTCTGGCCCAGGCTTCGCAGGCACCCAGCACCCTGATTTTCCCCACTCCACGTCCTAACCCTCTCAAGGACTTGTAATCTCCATCCGGGTGGCGGGATCTGGGTCCGCAGGTGGCGTGGCCTCGGTCTCAGAAGGACCTGCCTGGGACCTCACATTCCGCCACAAGGAGTCCTGTATTCTTAAGTAGATCTTTAATTTTGTTATTCATGATTTCTTGCAAAATGAGGACGGACGATCGTATCTTGCAGTGAGCTTGCGAGGATTAAAGATTCTATTTACACATGTACCACCAGACACACTGTAGGCACCATACGAGTTGGGGCTGTGTGCTATTCTGGGTCGAGACAGGCATGCTGCCAGGGTATAAATTCCACATCCTTCCCTCTAATCAAAATTCGCCCATGCCAAAGTCTTACTACTACTACTACCACCACTGCTACTGTCTACTCATTGAACAGTTGAGCCAAGAACTTTCCTAAGCAGTTAGTGTGTTTTTCTTCTTTTTTTGATACTGGGGAATTGAACACAGGGGCATTCTACCTCTGAGCTACACCCCCAGGATGTTTTAATTTTATTTTGAAACGGGGTCATGCTAAGTGGCTGGGCTTCTCTCTAACTTTCTGAGGCTGTCCTCAAACCTGTGATCCTCCCACCTCAGCCGCCCGAGGATTAGGATTATAGGCACGCACTACCTCGTCCAACTCAGGCACGTGTGTGGCATAATCTCATTTTTATACTTTAATAACGCCGCAAGCTAGATACCACTTTTAGCTCTGCTATACAGTTGGGAGAAATTAAGCTTTAAGAGGTCACATTGGCCCAGATCACAGAGGAAGTGGCTAACCATGGCTTGAGGCTCTGAAGCCACAACACACCCTTTCTAGGGAATGAGCCACACCTGCCCCTCCCTCCCTACTCATCCTTTGGGGCTGCCTTTCCTCCACCGAGCAGGGGTGGACAGCGTTGGGCTGCTGAAACAGAGGCTCCACATCTGTTCTGCTCACAGAACTGCATCTGATGCTTGCCTGAGCACCAGCCCAGGATCTCAGTTCCCGCAAGCTGTCCAAGGCAGAGCCAGTTCTAGGCATATCTAAAAAATAATCAGTTGCTGAGAGCAATCGATTCCTAGGTGTGTGCCTTGTTTGTTGAGAATCATCTTTGGAGCCCAATTGTCTTGAAAGAAGTTGTAGAATCTCGGGGGAATCCCAGGCCATCCCTTCTTCCTCCTCCAAACTCTGGGTTATTAAAGGCTCCTGCTTTTCTTAGACAGAAGGCTATTGCTAGTTTGGGTTTGGCGGTAGTGGATCCTTTAAGGGGTGGGGCTAGTTGGCCACCAAGTGAGCAGTTTTGTTTCTGCTGTGACCTACTGCCTCTGAACAGACCCCAAACAACCAGGGTCAATGGTGCATGGAATGAAACCTTCAGAACTGGGAACCAAGATAAACCTTTTGTCTTCATAATTTGATTGCTTCAGGCATTTGTTACAGTAATGGAAAGCTGACCAACACATGCCTCCCACAAGCAGATGCTGCATCCAGCTTTTGGAGTATGTACGCAGTGGGGATTTCATGCAGACTAGACTCCTTTCCATGGTGTGGCTTCCCCAGTCTCTCCCCACGTGAGCGGATCCAAGTCCACAGCAGGAAGGCATGAAAAAGAACATTACTGCTGTATCATTTGAGTAGGAAACAGACTCCGTACCTTTCTCCTGTGGGTTACTCCTGCAGCTGGGATAAGTGGAGTGTTCAGGGGTGTGTGTATAGGGTGCCCTAAAGTTGGAAAGTTAGAAAGCCTTTTGTTTATCTCCTGTGTCCCAAGACTGCATTCAGGACTGTCCCTCCAGCCTGAAGTTTAGGAGGTAGGGCGACAAGGCCGACCTTTGGAGTGGGATTTTCATAAAATAAATAAAGTGGGTGACAGTGTATAAAAGTTACAAACCTCTTTGGAATGCCATATGTAGCAACTTGTAAACGGTCCATAAATATCACCTGCTGGGTGCAAGTCAAGCACGCTGATGTGGAATTCTGTACTAACGGGTTTTCTGCAACACTGAGCCATCTGGTAAGGACAATTTGTTTTCTAGTTGGCATGGGTCTACAATTATAAAGCATGTTACTACTAACTTCTGAGTGGAAACAGATCATCAGGGTTCGCCCTGGAGCATGGATGGAGCTAGGGGGTGGATCAGCCATTCCCAGGAAGTGGGAGAGGAGGAGGTATCAGGAGAAAGACTAAGAAATCAGAGGGGAGGAGCTCAGTGGTGGAGCACAGCCGTGGCATGCAAAGTGCCCTGGGTTCAATCTCCAGAGCTGAAAAGAGAAAAGGAAATCGAGGTATTTTGTGAAGATACCTATTTCACAAGTGAGATTTGTGTAGTATGTACACACACACACACACACACACACACACACATAATTTTAGAGAACAATTGTTCCTTTCATAGTGCTAGCTAATTTTTTGAGCCATTATTTTTTTAAAAAAAGGTTTGCAAACATCTGTATCATTCTTGGGGATTAAGAGTAGATGTTAGGCATGGTGGTGCATGCTTGAAATCCCAGTACTTGGGAAGTTAAGATAGAAGGTTCACAGGTTTAAGACCCTGTTTCAAAATAAAAAATAAAAAATGGCTGGGGAAGTAGCTTGGAGGTAGAGGGCCCCTAAATTCAATCCTAGTACCACAAAAATGAAATAAAATAAAAAGAGTAAAAAAGCATACCGAATAGCAGCTTCACTTTTATACCTCCTCGTAATTTCAGCCTCCTAGTTATTAGTTCTAGATCAGCCAACTGAGGGTAGCAAGGCTTTTCCCTGGGTTTTATTTCTCATTAAAAAAAAAAAAAAAGCAAGCCAGAAAGAGAAATAACTAAAATCTCGATTGCTTTTTCCTCTAAATAGGCCTAGCACTGAGTCTATTCTTAGAAAGAAATTCTTCCGATTTCTCCAGAATAGACGATAACGCGGCATGGGACGGTGACCAAGGAAGAGGAGCTGAGCTGGTGGCTCCCTTTCAGCAGCAGCGGGAAAGCCCCAAGGTTTAAGGCCACCCTGCCGCCTGCCCAGCCCAGACCTCCCATCCTCCTCCTGATCAAGAACTCCTCTCCAGCGGGGCGGCTTCCCGTGCTCTGGATTCCTATGTTAGGCCATTTCCATCTTGGTCTCATCCTGTTTGGCCTCTTTGCATAAAAGCTAAGGAGCCCAGCCACAGCCTGCCCGGGCTTTTCAAAGCTAGAAGTCTATGGTAAACAGGAAAGATTTCCTCTGAGCCTGCGGGCCCTTCCTTGATCAAAAGATGGCCCGCAGATACTGGCCCCCACCCAGTTGCCCACAGTCAGCACTTTCCAGGTCAGACGCTCTCTAGGAGGGCACGCTACCAGGCGTCCACGTCAGGGGTGCGAGCATCTCCCCGGGCTCAGCAGGATCCCAGGGACGACACAGGAGGATAGACTGCAGCTCTGTCAACGAGAAGGCCGTGTCTGGAGACACAGACGGCCTCCCAGTTCAGTCCAGGCCAGCGCCCTCCTGGTTAACTTTGTGTGTGTGTGTGTGTGTGTGTGTGTGTGTGTGTGTGTGTATAGGGGGAGTGGATCAGTCAGACTCAGTTCAGAGCCTGAGAGGGGGATAGCTTCGCTGCAGCACAAGGACCCTGAAGTTTGGATTTAAGACAGCAAGTGACCCTCAGTAACAACAAGCCCTGGCTTTATCCCTGTGGTTAATAAGTGGCCTGGTTTTGAGAAAAGGGAGCATAGTTGTCAATGATTTATCCGTTGGAGACACGAGTCCTTATAAAGTGTGGGTTACGTCTGACTTTCAGGTCAACTTTGCTGTGACACAAGCTCATATTTTCAAAGCTGGGTGCACGTGTGTCCAAGGCCACTACTCTTCCTCTTGCAATCATTAGAACTAGCAAAGTCAGGGAGATCCGCCCTCTGCCAGCTGATGCCTGGCCTCGCCTTCTAGTTGGTGACACCTGTCCAGCGAGCAGCAAGTGAGAGCCCGCAAGGCTTACCCCGCATCTTCTTTCTAAGTTGGGCAAATAGATCAAAGCAAAACAAACACATTTGAAAAAGACCTTTCCTATATCAATGTTATCTAGGAAACCCTTTTTTTTTTTAAGTAAAAGGTGTGCTTTGAATTATTATTTTTTTTTTCCAGTGCTAGAGATGGAGCCCAGGGCTTTATGTCTGCTAGGCAAGCATCTACACTGAGCAACCCTCCAGTCCTAAATCCTCGTACACTCAGTAACCGGCACCACTCAGGGGCACTCAGGGGCTGTCTCCTTCATGGGTTTATCCCATTACTGGGATGAACTGTCTCCTAAGCTAGGGCACAATTTTAAATCCCAGGGAATACAGTCTAGTTATTTTGTCTTCTCTGACCCAGCCCCATGGGTGTTAGCAGGCCGGTAATGGTTTCTGGGTTAACCTCTACCTTGGTTCATGGTTGATTGGCAAGATCAGGGCCTTCTGGGATCATAATAGGAAGGCGAGATGATGCGATGAACACCTGGCTGGCTGTGCGGATGTTTGCTTTCAGGGTTTCTAAGTCAGAGGTTGGTGGTTAATGAGAAGAAAATACGTGTTGAGATCTTCTTGGCCCACACAACCAACCTGAGTACCAATTCAGAAAACCTTTAATTTACCCTTCTGTTACAGCAGATCCATGTAAGCTGTGATGTATCTATTTACAAGTCCTTCCTCCCCATGACCACAGCCCCTTCAGGACGGTGCACAGGCCCCATCCATCTGTCTACGCCTAGTACCCACTGAGGTACTATGTGCATGTAAATATTCATTTTAAACATTCAAATAATATTGCCAGGATGATAAGAAAGAAAAAATGCAGATCCTAATTTTTCTAAATCTTGAGAGGCTGTTTCCTTCAAGATGTAAATGGGGGGTTATTTTAATAATCAATTCAAGATATAAAATGGAGGTTCTATCAGCAATCAATCCTGTGATTGTATTCATCACAGGAGGGAGCAAGTCTTTTCTGCATGGTACTTAGCTGTTCTTGGGAAATAACTAAACGTAATTTGATTAACACGTAAACACAGGCCCAACAGTTGAAAATAACCGAAACGCATTATGGTAATTAGTTTAGGAGTTGACCCAAGACATGTTCTCATTAAGATTCTATTTTGGGTTTTTATTCCCTTCACTTTGACTGATTTTCTTTTCTCTGTTTGCGTGGAGGCCCTTGCCCCCAGAAACACTGTTATCAGCATCGCATGAAGTAGAAGAAGCAAAGGCAACCGGGGAGAAAGCAGACACCCTCGGAGAGATCCTGGGTGATTCACCCTCCTGAGTCCTCCACCCGCCTCTCTCCTGGCTGGATGAGCCCTCATGGCGGGAGGGCTCCACCGACTCATGGATCACCAGGCATTTCTCACGGGCCCCTCTTCTCCTCGCTCCCAGGGGCCCCAGAACCCCAGAGCACAATGGCTCCCCAGCAGCGCTCCCAATGGCATAATCCAATTCAAACTTGGCCTTGAGAGACGCTGTATTTCACTACCCACTTGGGGAATGAGACACATCTGCTCACATCTAAACGGAGGGCCCCGTGGTTGGCACTCGGCACTCTGTCCTTGGCCATCGGCGGCTCCATTTCCACCCAGGTCTGAGTCTCCATAGCACGGCAGGGTACTGCTCTCAGCTGCTTTCCTGAGGAAGACTCACTGATTTTTCAAAGTGATCCATCATCACATAGAAACAGAGTCTTGGCCATTAAACAAACACTGGGTGTAAGCCATGAAACCCCCAATCAAAAGCATCCACACAACTCCACCGGCCTCAGGGGGTGCGAGTGAGCAGGAGCCATGTCTCTGCAGTGGAAGGATGATTTCTGGAGGACTGTGAGCTCCGGGATGGCCCGCTCTGCCCACCAGCGCCCAGATCTGAGCCGGGGCCCTTCAGCGCTGCGGAATCAGAACAGGGAGGCTGGCCGGTAGCTCACTCCTGAAGACGGGCAGACATAGACTTAGGTGGAAAACAACTACTGGCATGGGCGGCCCTGTATTTGGACAGTATTTGTACCTAATTTGGACAGTATTTGTACATAATCGACTAAAACCACTTAAGATAAACTTGCCTCTTTCAAGTGAAAATAGTTCAAGAAAGAACCTAGACATCCCAGAGAAATTGCCTTTTATGGAAGCGGGAAGGTCTGTCTTGGTGTCTTAGGGCTACAGTTTCTATGTCTGGTCCTTCTTCCACCTTACAGAGGAAGCTGTAAGTCTGCGGGGGACCAGCTGCTAATCGCCGCCCCACGCTCTCATTCAACCCACTGGCTGCACAAGTTCCTTGCTGTCCAAACTCCAGTTTCTCCAACCTCAGACTACAGAGGTCAGCGTACAAATCCAGGATTATCATTTCTACTAGCTGCCAAACTGTAGGTGTGTGTTTATAAAAGTCTATACATTAAAAAAATGTTTATGATGCCCAAAAGCTTATGACAATGTGAATGCAATTTGAGGACTCTTAGTAAAAAAAAAAAAAAAAAAAAAAAAGTATTTCTGACCAGAACTCTAACTCCAGCTGTGTGTGTGCAGGGAAATTGTTGTTTATATTAATTTGCAAAGGTTAAACCCATTTCCCCCCAAACCTTTGTTGCATGGGCCAGCCCGCCAACACACTTCTATTATTGGCAGAGAGCTGCCTACATCCAACCCACATCGTCTCTCCAGTACAAATAAAACAAAAGAGACCCAGCATAAAGTCCACCGCTGGGCTCAGATGTGGGGCTCGCCCCGGCAGCAGCCTTTGCATCCTGGGGTCGGAGGGCGCGTGCACATGTGCGCATGCGTACACACCTATTTTATGAGCCAGGGGTCATTGAAACCAATTCTTCTCTGCCTCTATTTTGGCATAAAGAGTCTGAATTCAGAGCTCCCTCAGAAGCAGCACAGGAGTGGGGGGCGGGAGGCAGGCAACCGCTAACCCACAAAATAATATGGTAAAACATATTTTTATGCCTGGGGTCGGTTCACACATTTCCTTGACAGATAATTGCCAATTATGGACACCACAGTGGCATTATCGAGGAAATTATGCTTGGTTAATTTCCTTTGTGTTCTGCGGGTTTGTTAAAGATAATCCAGGAACACCATGGCTGCTCCACAAAGGGCCAGCTAAGGAAAAGCAATTGTATGTGGGACAGCCGGGGAAGCAGCCCTTCTGGGGAGCTTCCCTGGGAGCGAAGTTTTGTGGGTTTTTTCCCCCCTCTGACTTCAACGTTTGTTTTCCTAGGAATTGTATAGAAATGCTGGAGTTAAGGAGCGAGTGAGGTTTGACTAGACCAATATTGGGAGGTTCGTTTGCACACGCGGTGAATGGATGAGGCCGCTTCTGTGGGGGTTGGAGCGAATGTCTCCAGAAAGCGCCCTGAGCACAGGCTGGGGCCGAGCTCCAGCCGCCTGGCAGAGGCCAACAGAAGCTGGACTTTAGAGACGTCGCCACTCCACTTGGAGCGAAACAACAGGCTGATTCATGGCTTCCTTGCTGAGCTTCCAAATCGCTTTGCAACAGAGGTAGATTTACTCTCTGTCCTACATAAAACTGGCATCCTGGACCCACAGCCTCAACTCTTCACAAAGGCGCATTGCAAAGCCCGTCTCCCAATTCTCAGCGCTCACAAAATCGGACATTTTCACCAAACAGCAGAAGTTTCCATTAAGACGGAGGTCAGCAAATCAAAGCCCTTCTGTGCGTTATTTGTAAATAAAGTTTTATTGGAACACAGACACGCTCATGTATTCGCCTGTTGTCTGTGGCTGCTCTCACATTATAATAGAGGAGTTAAGCTCTTGTAGTAGAGACATCTTGCCAGAAAGGCCTAAAATAGTTCCAGTCTGGCTTGTTTCAGAAAGTGTGCGGGGCCGGGCGTGGTGGCGCACGCACGCTTGTAATCCCAGCATTCGGGAGGCTGAGACGGGAGGACTGCGGTTTGCGGACAGCCTCAGCCACTTAGTGAGGCCCCTCGCAACTCAGTGAGACCCGGTTTCTAAACAAAGAATAAAAAATAGGGCAGGGGGTGTAGCTCGGAGGTCAAATGCCCCTGGGTTCCATCCCCAGACACACACACACACACACACACACACACACACACACACACACACACACGTGCGTGCTGATTCCTGATTTACTGTATCAATTTATGTCATAAAAATCTTATTGATTTCTCTGGAAATGCAGATGAGATGTTTTGGGGGGTATACTGAAAACTGAACCCAGAGGCATTTTACCTTTTGAGCTACACCCTCAGCCCCATTTTATTTTATTTTATTTATTTTGAAACAAGGTCTCACTAAGTTGCTGAGACTGGCTCCAACTTGTAATCCTTCTGTCTCAGCCTCCTAAGAACTGGAATTACAGACACACACCACAGGGCCTGGCTCTAAATGTAGTTTTACTACAAATCTCATCAACCTCTCCTACTCACCATGATTTATCCTCTAAAGCAAATTAGTACTATGTGTCAGGAGTCTTAATCCTGTCCTGCTCTTTGGTTGAAAAACCATACTTCTAGAGATTTCTCCTAAAGAAATTCCAAAACACATATAAAACAATGTATACAGCTGTTCATTTCATTAATATTGAAAATTATTTATACTTTTAAATAATTGAAGGCATTCTAAATGCCCTAAGAAATCTGAATAAAAATTACTCTTTTGAAGTTGGGCATGGTGGCAGCTTGTAATCCCCGCACTTGGGAGGCTGAGACAGGAGGATTGCACAGGTTCGAAGCCAGCCTCAGCTACTTAGTGAGGCTCTCAACAGCTTAGTGAGACCCTGTTTCCAAATAAAGTATAAAATAGGTCTGGGAGTATAGCCCAGAGGTAGAAGGCCTCTGGGTTCCACACGCAGTACCACCAAAAAAAAAAAAAAAAAAAAAAAAAAAATTACTCTTTTGAAAAGAAAATGTGATTTGCAAAAGACATGTTAAAAAATATTTAAGAGCCCAATATAATGATTAAATGCAATTTTAAGAAACAATGGTAGGGTAAAAGCTGTCTACTGAAGGAATAAGTTCTATTTGTTAAATATATACTCATTTCTAAATGCAAAGCACACTGAAAACAGCTAAGCACCAAAATATAGATAGTTGTGACCTTTGAGCAGTAGGATTATGGGCGATTTATTTTCTTGTCTTTTTCAAATATTTATGCAAAGGAAACATAGGTAAAATAGTTCTATTATCACATCTGTGCAAATACAGTGTGTGTACACATCTCCATGAAATTCTCACCATGCAAAATGTGGGAAAGCACAGAGAAATTTTTACTTGGAACGAAATGATAATAATTTAAAAGATTTCTTTATATACTTTGAGCTTTGAAAAAAGTGATTCTATAGGATCCATACTTTAGACTTTTTAAAATTTATTTATTTTTGGTGGTACTGGGGATGGAACCCAGGGGCTTTCTACCTCTGGGCTTTACTCCCAGACCTATTTTATATTTTATTTGGAAACAGAGCTTCACTAAGTAGCTGAGACTGGCTTCTAACCTGTGTGATCCTCCTGTCTCAGCCTCCAAGTGCTGGGATTATAAGCATGCGCCACCACACCCAGCTTAGACTTTTTAATTAATTTATTTATTTTTAATTTTATTTTTAAAATTTTTAAAATAATTTTGGTCTGTTTTATTTTTATTTTTATTCTTTATATTTCCTCTTTATTTTATTTATTTTTTATTTTTTAAAAATATTTTATGCAACATAAATGGCATACATTTAAACTATACTTGGTGTCCTCCCCCCACCCCCGGCCCCTGTTTTCCCTTCCCCCCTCCCACCAATGATTGTCCCGGGTAACCATGCCATATTCATAATTTTACACATATTCGGATGTAGACCCTCATTAATCAAGTTCAGTCTTCCTCCTCCCCTATCTTTCCATTCAAGCTTTGATGGTATTTCCCCTCCATTACCTAGAGTAGCACTGGTATTCTCTACGTTCCCTAGTTTGGGCATATTAGAGGGAACATATGTACCTTCTCCTGTGCTTGGCTGATCTCACTTAATATAATGCTCTCCAGGACTTTCCATCTTCTTGCAAATGATATGATTTTGTTCTTCTTTATGGCTGAGTAGAATTCCATTGTGTGTCTTTCCCAGAGTTTTGCAATCCATTCATCTCTTCGGAGCCTGCCGAGGGGTTAGGCCGGTACTGGGGCCAGCGAGGCCGGGATCGGAGCCTGCCGAGGGGTTAGGCTGGTGCTGGGGCCAATTGCCGGCATCGGAGCCTTCTGTGAGGCAAGGCCGTCATTGAGGCCTCCGAGGCCGGGATTGGAGCCTGCCGAGGGGTTAGGCCGGTGCTGGGGTCAGCAAGGCCGGGATCGAAGCCTGCCGTGAGGCAAGGCCGGTGCTGGGGCGTCCGAGGCTGGGATTAGAGCCTGCTGAGGGGTTAGGCTGGTGCCGGGGCCACTGGCCAGCATCGGAGCCTTCCGTGAGGCAAGGCCGCATTTGCGGCCTCTGAGGCCGGGATCAGAGCCTCCTGAGGGGTTAGGCCGGTGCTGGGGCCAGCAAGGCCGGGATCGGAGCCTGCTGTGAGGCAAGGCTGGTGCTGGGGCGTCTGGGGCCGGAATCGGAGCCTGCTGAGGGGTTAGGCCGGTGCCAGGGCCAGCGAGGCCGGGATCAGAGCATACTATGAGGCAAGGCTGGTGCTGGGGCCTCTGAGGCTGGGATCAGAGCCTGCTGAGGGGTTCGTCCGGTGCTGGGGCCACTAGCCGGCATCAGAGCCTTCCATGAGGCAAGGTCACTATTGCAGCCTCTGAGGCCGGGATCGGAGCCTGCTGAGGGGTTAGGCTGGTGCTGAGACCAACAGCCAGCATCGGAGCCTTCCATGAGGCAAGGCCATTATTGAGGCTTCCGAGGCCGGGATCGGAGCCTGCCGAGGGGTTAGGCAGGTGCTGGGGCCTCCGAGGCCGGGATCAGAGCCTGCTGAGGGGTTAGGCCGGTGCTGGGGTCAGCAAGGCCGGGATCAGAGCCTGCCATGAGGCAAGGCCGTGCTGGGGCCTCCGAAGCCGGGATCAGAGCCTGCTGAGGGGTTAGGCCGGAGCTGGGGCCACTGGCCGGCATCAGAGCCTTCCGTGAGGCAAGGCCGCTACTGAGGCCTCCGAGGCCTGGATCGGAGCCTGCCGAGGGGTTAGTCCGATGCCGGGGCCATCGGCTAACATCGGAGCCTGCTGTGAGGAAGGCTGGAGCTGGGGCCTCTGAGGCCGGGATGGGAGCCAGCTGAGGGGTTAGGCTGGTGTCAGGGCCAGTGAGGCCAGAACTGGGGCCTCCCATGAGGCAAGGCCGCTGTTTGAGCCAGCGAGGTCTGGATCAGTCCACCGGGTAGCCAGGCCACAACTGGGGCCGTCAAGAGTGAAATCGGTATTTGCAACACAGCATGCACAGAGAAATATCGCAGAAAATTAAAACCAGATGCTTCCCCTAATCAGCAATAACTAGGAGGAAAGGGGCAACAGGAAGTGGTCGAGCTATAGCAAGGGCCCTATAGTGAAGCAATTAAGGTGACCAATCAGAGGGTATGGAATAGGGGAGGATGAAGCCTCTTTAAAAAACAGGAGGTACATAAACATATGTATCAAAGTTAATCACCAAACAAGCATGGGATCGAGGGAGGGGGAGGGAATGGGATGGGGACTGGATGAGGGCTAATTGGATGATGTGTGCTTGTATATCCTCTCAAGTCTTATATTCCAATGTGATGTATGATTACAATGCGCCAATAAAAATAAATTTAAAAATATATATTTTATTGAACATAAATGGTATACATTTAAACTATACTTGGTGTCCTCCCCCCACCCAGCCCCTGTTTTCCCTTACCCCCTCCCACCAATGATTGTCCCGGGTAACCATGCCATATTCATAATTTTACACATATTCGGATGTAGACCCTCATTAATCAAGTTCAGTCTTCCTCCTCCCCTATCTTTCCATTCAAGCTTTGATGGTATTTCTCCTCCATTACCTGGAGTAGCACTGGTATTCTCTACGTTCCTTAGTTTGGGCATATTAGAGGGAACATATGTACCTTCTCCTTCTGTGCTTGGCTAATCTCACTTAATATAATACTCTCCAGGACTTTCCATCTTCTTGCAAATGATATGATTTTGTTCTTTTTTATGACTGAGTAGAATTCCATTGTGTGTCTTTCCCAGAGTTTTGCAATCAATTCATCTGTTGATGGTGATCTGGGTTGGTTCCATATTTTGTCTATTACGAATTGTGCTGCTATGAACATAGGTATGCATATGTTGCTGTAGTTCTCTGAATTCAACCCCTTTGGAAATATACCCAGGAGTGGTATAGCTGGATGGTATGGTGGATCTATTCCTAGCTTTCTTAGGAATCTCCACACAGATCTCCATAGTGGCTGAACTAGTTTGCACTCCCACCAACAGTGTAAAAGAGTTCCTCTTTCCCCACATCCTCGCCAGCATTTGTTGTTATTTTATTTCTTTATCCTTGTCACTCTGACTGGGGTTAGATGGAATCTCAGTGTAGTTTTGATTTGCATCTCCCTGATGGCCAGTGATGAAGAACATCTTTTCATGTATCTATTGGCCCTTTGTATCTCTTCTTTTGTGAAGTGTCTATTTAGTTCATTTGCCCATTTCTTGATTGGGTTGTTTGTTTCACCAAAGTAGAGTCTTTTGAGCTCCTTGTATATTCTGGATATTAGCCCCCTATCAGAATGGTGGCTGGTAAAGATCCTTTCCCATTCTGTAGGCTTCCTCTTTAGGTTATTGATAGTTTCCTTTGATGAGAAGAAACTTCTTAGTTTGATGCTATCCCACTTGTTAATTCTTGCTTTAATTTCCTGAGCTTTGGAGGTTTTGTTAAGAAAGTTACTGCTTGTGCCAATATGTTGTAGTGTTGAACCTATGTTCTCCTCTACTAACTTCACAGTCTCAGGTCTAATTTCTAAGTCTTTGATCCATCTTGAGTTGATTCCTGTGAATGGTGAGATATAGAGGCAAGAATTTCCTCTAAAGTCAGGAACAAGACAAGGATGCCCACTATCACCACTCCTTTTCAATATAGTCCTTGAGACTCTTACTGCAGCAATCAGACAAGAGAAGGAAATCAAAGGAATTCATATAGGAAGAGAGGAATTAAAATTATCCTTATTCGCAGACGACATGATCCTTTATCTGGAAGACCCAAAGAACTCAACCAAAAGACTTCTGAAGCTGATTGACAAATTCAGCAAAGTCGCAGGATACAAAATCAACCTAAAGAAATCAGTGGCTTTCCTTTACGTCAACAATGAATCCACAATGAAAGAAACAAAGAAAACAATTCCATTCACTATAACCTCAAAACCAATAAAATACCTAGGAATAAACCTAACCCAAGATGTAAAAGACCTCTACAACAAAAACTATAAAACATTAGACTTTTTTAAAATAAAGAAATTAACCCAAAAGTTGTCATTGGACTTAGATAACAATTCTAAAATGTATTTTCCATAATTCCATACTTAAGAAAAATCACTGCCTTTCTATTTTGCTTGCAATCGCATTTGCTCTGAATGAAGCCCTCTACCATTCTGGAATTAGCCTACTTCCAAGTCGGCCACTTCTGCACGTGGTTTAGCAAAGGCAAGCTTGAGACACCTGCACTGCCCTTATCTTTTTCTCAAGTTCCTGGAAGGAAACTGACCTATGAGGCCCTGTCTTTCCAAGCACTTCTCTCCCATGTACTGCAAATAGCCGCTGCTAATGAATCAAAGGTATTGCATGATATCAAACATATTTACCCTTAACAGGTTTGGCAAATCAATTCTAGTTTTCTTCTTTCCCTAAGATTAAATGGTGCAATATAGATTCTATCCCTGGTCCATTCTTCCCTCTCTCCTTGAGCATTCCTATTTATTTTTGGTTTTTCTGCTGTTAGTTGCCTTCATGGAGTGAGCAGGGGCTTTTAGTGGGAGAAAAATGAATATGTACTAGGAAAATAAAGCATTCTACTATGCGATGCCATATATATATGCATCACCCGCTCCCCCGGCATTGAAGATTGGACCCAGGACCTCAACCGCTGAACTACGCCTCCAGCACTTTATTTTAGTCATGGAACAGTCCCCAGATCTACACGGCTGGCTGTTCCCAGCTTCTCACTCTAGCTCTAACACTTCAAAGCATCTCAAAGTGTCTGAAATAAACCTGCCTTGCTTGTTTACTGTATATGTGGCTGGTACCACTGTCCTTTCAGACCCGAAGACAGAGACATCTCTACAGTCACAACATCCCAGTCTCTGTGTCTCCTCTGTCTTTATTTTATTCTAAATAAAGCTCTCTACTCATTCATTTAATTAATGTCGATTGAATAACTGTTGTGTTGGGGACCCTGACTGGCGATATGAGGAAGACAAGATTCCTCATCTCTTTATCCTTGCGCCACTCAAAGAGTCAGGACATAACGACCAAGACCATAAACAGACTCCAAGCAGTGACATCTGAGTGTTCAGTCCCCTGCTATGAGATGAGGGCCTTCACCCTGAAGAGAAGCCATGCTGTAGGCTTGGTGGGGGGTGACAAGGGTCAACTTAGATCTACACTCACAGACGGAGAAGACCAGAACCAAAGTGAGCGTCACAAGCACACGCTGGTCCAGTTTTCAGGGTTCAGGGACAGAATGAACCTGGGAAGAGGTCGGAGCCCAGCGGAGGGCTGGGACCCCAGCGAGGTCACACCCAGAGAGCACCTCAGCCAAGACGCCCTGGGCCAGAAGTCCCTTATCTGTGTCTTGTTTAATGTGAGACCCAGGATGCTAGCGGGCCCACCTTGATGCCTGAGAATCAGAAAGGGGAGGGTGTGGACAGAACACAGAGGACAGATCCAGAATGAGGAACAGAAACAGCAAGAGGGTGAGGAAGGACGTCGGTTGTATTTACCGCTCAGCCACCAAACAGCGATCAGCGCTTCCTACGTGGTCAAGAAATATTTGTTGAATAAATGAATGATTGAATGAATGAATGAGTGGGCAGCAATTAAAGTTCTCGGAGGAAGAATTCTGGTCACGCAAGAAACAACATTTGGGGAAACTGCCTAACCTCCTCCAACTTGCAAGTGCGAGCGTGCGTTCTGAATTTATTACCACATATATTTTCTTGCTCCACGGATGTTGTGATGTATGTGTAACACTGAACTCCTGTTCAGCATCAACCTCAGGGTTTGTATAATATTCAGGACATGAACCAAGTCTTGAAACAACACTGATAAGAAACATGAGCGGTTTAAATCTCAAGGTTAGTCTCCGGAAAGATGGAATAACAAAAATAATGGGGGTTGGCAGTTCAAATTCTTTTTTTATCCCGGTGTTTGGAAATACTAGACGTTTCCAATGAATGTGGGAATACGCTAAATAACATTCGATGTTTGTCCGCTGTTGATCATTCGCTTTAATGAAAGTCTGGCTCAGGGGGAGACAGGAATGATTAATATGGTCTTGCATTTCAGGAATCCTAGAGCCTTTTGCACCTTGAAAGACTTGCGGTTATGTTTCTTCAACCAAGTTTCCTATCTTTAGTACAATCAGTAATAGGAATCTTTGATTTTGATGGTAATACATCTACGTTCAAATCGCTCAGGAGTGCCTAGCCCGGTGCTTAGGAATGTACAGGGATTTTGTTTTTGTTTTTGGTGGGCTGAGGATTGAGCCCAGGGCCTGACCACATGCAAGCACAATACCCCTGAGCTACAATCCCAGCCTGATGTAAGTTTTATACACATCTTTGTCCTTGTTTGGCCTTTGGAAGGTGGCTTTATCTTTATACATTTTGGTTATCTCTTTTTGTGTGTGTGTGTGTGGCACCGGGGATTGAATCCAGAGGCATTCTACCTCTGACCTAAATTGCCAGCCCGGTTTTATTTCTTATTTAGAAACAGGGTCTCACTAAGATGCGGAGGCTGGCTTCAAACCTGCAATCCTCCTATCTCAGCCTCCCGAGTCCTGAGATTATAAGAGGGCGCCACCATGCCCAGCTCTCTCATTTTAAAATGAATCTGGTACAAATAAACAATTTCCTAAGGATGTATGAATTAACCAGTGGTTATAAAGAACTCTGAAATGATAATGTGCTATCAATGCTAAGTCAAATTATGAAATTGCACCTTTGCAAAAATGCTACTGTGGGAATAAATGATCTGAACATTGTATTTACAGTGTGATTTGCCTCTGAGATAGAATATTCATAATGGGCCTCAGCAGGCAACAACAAAGTCCCATCTTATCTCCTGTCGATAGACCACAATTTCAGAAAATTATTTTTACAATGGCATCTGAATAAGCTCCTTAATTCGAGGCTGTTTTACAAATAGACGCGTGGCTTATTACATAGCCCAGGCTGCCTTGGAGATGCGACAGTGCGGTGGGATTCATTAACGAAATCCCTGTTGTCATTCCTTTGTATTTTTTCAATGTAATTTCTATTTTTTACAATCTAATTTCAATGTTTTGTTGAACAAAAAGATAATGGAAGCGCTACTTTTGTGTGAGTGATCAAACTCGAGTTTGGGTTAATACTTAGGTTATCAACTGCATATTACGTTAAATTACATCTCAAATACAGTGTCTTCTTCAAGACCAAACTACTCATTCCTGTGTAGAACTGCCGCTGACTGAAAATGTTAGATTTCACAACAGCAGGAGAAGTAAAGTAAAGTCCATGTTCCCTATTCTTCTAAAGGACTGATTAGAGATAACATATCTGAGCATGGGTCAGATTAAGGTCTATGGTACCCAGCACAAGCCTGTACTCTCAGGATTTGGGAGGTTGAGTCAGGAGAATAGCAGGTTCGAGGCCATTATCAGCAACTTGATGAGGCCCTCAACAACTTAGGAAGGCCCTATTTAAAAAAAAAAATTAAAAAGGGCTGCGGGTATAGCTCAGAGGTATAATTCCCCTTGGTTCAATCCTCAGGACTAAAATTAAAGAAACTATTAAGATCTAGGTGACAAAACAGACCATTTTTTTGAACAGATGTTTTTTGCCAAAATAGACTCTAAAACATCTGATACAATTTAGGTGTAGAAAACTGACATAAGATATGTGTTCAAAGCTGAAAAATTCAGCTTTGACAAGATTTAGAGCATAAGCTTCAGATGGAACCAAGGTGATATTGATGCCTGAAGGAATCAAACATTTAAAATTCCATAAATAAAAATTTAGTGATTTTTAAATATTTTGCCTAATATTTTGCATAAATATTTTGCCTCTTTACACTGTAAAAAAAAATATATATATATATATCTCCAAGCAAAAGAAGAATAGGACAAGGACAGGTAGGTCAAAGGCTACTAAGTCACAGTTAGTACCTGTCCTCCCAGTACTTGGGAGGCCGAGACAGGAGGATTGCCGGTGTAAGGCCAGCCTCACAACTTGCTGATGCCCTCAGCAGCTTAGTGAGACTCCATTTCAAAACAAAACATGAAGAGGGCTAGGGTAGCATGGAGGTAGAATGGACCTGGCTTCCACCCCAGTTTATAAAAAGAAATTCAGGATTACAGTTAGGAGTAAGAAATCCTGTTACGCTGTGGCACAGTCGGGTGACTCTAGGTAACGGTTTTGTGCTGCATATTTGGAAAAGATTCTCAGTGTGTACCTTAAATAAACGATAAGTGTCCGGAGATGGACATGGTTGCCATGCTTCAAAGATTATACATGTGTTTTACATGGAGCCAAACATCACATGGTGCCCGTTATTATGAATAAGTTGTATAGTTGTATATATCAGTTAAAAGTGGTAAGTCGAAACGAAAAACAGGAAGGCAGTAGACGACCAGATAGAAAAAGCAGGTATAAAGTAGCAGGTTAGCCGGGCATGGTTCGCGTGCCTGTGATCCCAGCACCTGGGAGGCTAAGGCAGGAGGATCGCAGGTTCAAGGCCAGCCTCAGAAACTTAGCGAGATGAGACCATCAGCAACTTAATGAGAACTTAAAAATAATAATAATAATAATAAAATAGGGCTAGACATATACCTTGGAGGTAGAACCTCCCTGGGTGCAGCCTTTAGTACCAAAAAATAAAAAGGAATTAAATAAAATTAAAATTAAAAAATAAAGTAGCAGCTCAGATATAGGAAAAAAGAAAGAAAAGGCAGGTGTATACTTGGGACATGGGCTGGGTAGGTGCTTTCAAAGGCAGAGCAGACCCAGGGGTCAGGACCAGCTTTGATCATCAGCAAAGACATCTGTGGAATATGCTATATGTACAGGTTGCTAAAGTCAGCTGCCTCGCCCCAGGCTTGGGAGGTAGGAGGATGCAGGGAACAGAAGTAGCCTTGGGGGCAACTGGGTGACACTGGAAAAATAAGGGAGTGCTGGGTAGTATTTTATTTTTCTGAAAAGGCACAGCAAGCCATTAATTTGGGGATCTGTGTAACTATGGCAACCGGGTGCTCTTGGAGAAACAGAGTCTTCTTTCTATTGGAGCCCGGGGGGCTTAGCGCACACTCCCACTCCTCGTATTCCTCAGATGAGAACACAGAGGCCCAGAGGGAAGGGCCACCTGGGCCATGGCTGACGGAGGCCGGCGGGTCACAGGGCGCATCGGCCACCTGCCCCCGCGAGGGCCGCACCGTGTTAACCAAGCAAGGTCCTCACGAGAGCTGCGAGTGTGGTCCACAGAGAGATGGCGGACATAGGGCAGAGTGGGGCCAGGTGAGCCCAGGGGCTACTGGGTCTGGCTTCTGCCTCCTGCCCCGGCTAATCTTTGATCTCCATGGAAATACGGGAGCTTGGCATCTTAGTCATTCCAAACTGTTTGCACCCACACAGGGGTATGAGAGTGGGGATGCGCTATTCATTGGCTAGTGTTAGACTAGATGGATGGCAGAAAGCTTTGGAACTAGCCTAGAAGTTTAAGTGTGAGATAAACCAGAGGCAACAAGGAAGGAAGACAACCTTGCAGGCGGCGATGGCTCGCGCCTCCAATCCCAGTACTTGGGAGTAGGACGGGAGGATCGCAGGTTCCAGGACAGCCTCTGCCACTTAGTGAGACCCTCAACAACATAGCTGGACCCTGTTTATAATAATAATAAAAAAAGAGAGAGAGCTGGAGGTGTAGCTCAGAGGTAGAATGCCTCTGGGTTCAATCCTTAGAGAAAGAAAGAAAGAAAGAAAGAAAGAAAGAAAGAAAGAAAGAAAGAAAGGAAGAAAGAAAGAAAGAAAGAGAAAGTCCTCACTCTAGTGGCCGGGTTACTCTCTGTCCTAGGTCTATCCTGAGCACAGGCAGGCAGGCAGGCTCGCTCTGGTGGCTGGTTCCTTGCTCTCCTGGGTGTGATCTCACATGGTCTAATTCTTTGCTCTTCCTCCAGGGCTGGCGCCACCCACTGTACCACCCGACCTTACAAAATGCTTAGGAAACACGGCCAGGGAGGGAGAGGCATGGAGAGCCTGGAGGAGGATGAACGCTTGCCACAGCCCGCTGGGCAAGCTTGCTCCCGCTCCTCGGGGGCAGCATCTGTCCCAGGACGGACTGACCAGCACTCTACACCAGGGTGCAGGAGACCTCGTGCACGGAGGGGCCGCGGCTGCACGCACACTGGTCTTCATCTCCAGGCCGCCGAGCTCACAGGGCCCGCCCGAGGTTGCCAGCTGGAGTGCGGAAGGGCCTCTCAATTACTTGTGTTAAATTTACGTAAGGTGGTTTGGACGGGAGCCAGATATGAATGTACAATAGACAGAAGTTTGCATCATTGTCACACGGCGTCCCAAGGGCGGCGGGGCTGGGCTGTCAGAGAGCGCTGGCCAGCCTCATGGTCCTGCGCCTCAGGCCTCTGCCTCCAAACCAGTGTGGAGAGGATCGGAGACAGAACGCAGAGCGGCGGTCGAGCAGGACCGCTGCATCTTCTTGGAGACTTAGCTAAAGTTCCTCCTATGTCGACTCTCAGAAGCAGAGGCTCTTAGAGGGAATGCAAGTCTGCCTTTCCTACCCAGGAAAGCGCAGAGCTGCACTTGTCAACAAGTGTGAGTTTTGATAGTCTGATCAAATTAGAACTTGAGCCGGGCGTGGTGGCGCTTGTAATCCCAGCCTTTGGGAGGCTGAGACAGGAGGATCATGGTTCAAGGCCAGCCTCAGCTACTAGTAAGTGAGCCCCTTTGCAACTCAGTGAGACCCTGTTTCAAAATAAAGAATAAAAACGTAGGGCTGGGGGTGTAGCTTGGAGGTAGAATGCCCCTGGGTTCCACCCCCAGTACTGAAAATTTAATTAGTTAATTAATTAAAACTTGATTCAAAGAGATCCGACTTGATGCCCCTGCCCTAGGGGACAAACTGGAGAAGATGCCGTGATACTAACTGGTCACCTACTATAGCAAAGCAGGGCTATGGCCATGCCGGCTCCAAGAGCTACGTATGACACAGTGTGGAGGAACGGGAGAAGGGAATTTATAATTATAATGAAAAACGGAATATCAGAAGGGACAGGAATATCACATAAATGTGATTTGGAAGAGTATCAGAAGGCAGAGGAAAAAAGAGTCCATTTAATTGGGTCATCACAAGTGGCTTTATGAAGCCGGGAGTGGTGGTGCACACCTGTAATCCCAATAGTTGGGAGGCTGAGACAGGAGGATCGCAGGTTTTAAGGCCAGCCTCAGCAACTTAGCGAGAAACCGTTTCAAAATTAAACAAGATTTGTGAAGAAAATATTTCTAACGGAAGAGGACAGCGGATAGAGTGGGATGTTTTAACAGGGAGACACGGTGCGTGTAGGGTGAGCGTTCTCAGCTTTGGCAGGAGGCTTCCGGAAGCAGGAGTGAGTGTGAAGAGCCACAGGTTGTCATGTGATTCCAGAGGAAATAAGGTGTGATTCCAGAGAGACAGGTGGGAACTCCACCAAGGAGAAGCCAGGAGAACGAGGGCGAGCCCCAACGTCCCCAAGCAGAGGGCAGGCGGGAAGAAAGCCCTGTTTAGACACCACTGCGGTGGCACCAGGGACAGGGTCAAAGCGTGTAAATTCAGATGGTAGCAGCAGACGTATGATAGGAAAGGCAGAGAAACATAGCAGATATGTGCCCGGTGTCCTGGTGCACACCTGTAATGCCAGCACTTGGGAGGGTGAGACGGGAGGATCCCAAATTTGAGGCCACTGTCAGCAACTTAGCAAGGCCCTATTTCATATAAATGAATGAATGAATAAATGAATGAATGAATAAATAAATAAGCAAGCAAGCCTGGAGTGTATCTAGAGGGAGAATGAAAAAAAGTAATTATGTAATTTAGAGGCTTTAAAATGCCAAGATTTGGGGGACAAAACAGATATTTGGATAGGAAGAAAACGAAGGGATTTGCACGGGAAGGGAGAGAGTTTGATCTTTCATTTGTAGAAATGGTCGGTCACGTAGGTCGTCATGTCATGGAAAGTATTCAGAACGCTGAGTCCCACAATTAGGTCAGATCTTGAGCAGGCAAGAAATTTGAGTGTTATCTGAGTCAAGCGGCTAAGACCAGGAAGGTTAGTCCAGGAGGCGGGATTCAGGGCAAAGGTAAAACTTTGCAAACGCCAAATGCCGGTGCTTTGGTGTTGGAGCAAACACAGAAGCAACAGAGGGAAGCCGGTGGGAGGGGAGAGAAAGGCAGGCTGGTACCGAGGCTCCGGGAGGCGGTGCTCTGGTCCTGGGGGAGGCTCCGCGTGTATAACGTGTTGGCAAAGGAGGAAACTAGGACCCGACAATGGCCAGTGGTTCAAAGCACTGGACGGATAAACGGAGCCGGGCATGGTGCGCACGCCTGCAATCCCAGTACCCAGAGGCTGATACGGAAGGATCACAGGTTCAAGGCCAGCCTCAGCAACTTTGCAAGACCTTCAGCAACTTAGTGAGACCCTGTTTCAAAATAAATAATGACAACAATAAAAATAGTAATGACAATAATACTAGGGCTGGGGTGTAACTCAGAGGTAGAATGTCCTGAGTCAATCCCTAGTACCATATACATACACACAAAAAAAAAAAAAAGAAAGAAAGAAGAGGAAGAAGATGAAGGAGGAGGAGAGGGAGGAGGAAGACAGTAATAAATGGATAGAATGAATAGCTGGGACCAGGGGTGGATGCCTCTAATATCAGCTACCTGGGAGTCTGAGGCAGGAGGATGGGAGTCTGAGGCCAGCCTGGGAACACACACACCTGGCTCAAAACAAGACAGGCGGGGGATGATGCTTGAGCCAACAGGTCCGATCTCCAGAGGAAGGATTTGAACCATAAGGTCTGGAGTCACCGCCTCTAATGCCCCGGGGTGGGAACAGGAGAGGGCAGAAGAGAGAGAGGGGGGTGGAGAAAACTGTCTGAAGGGTAGCAGCCCAAGGAGGCCCTCTTTTACTCCTGAGCAGGAAAGTCCTACAGAATCCGTTTGACCCGTGCAGGCCTGTAATGCTCCCGCAAGAGGACAGCAAATCCCTTCTGCGGGACGGCACGGCCACATCTGGAGCCGTTTCAAAGGACGGCGGAGCCGAGAGTCCTTTGGAAGGCCGGAGAAGTAATTCATGTCATACAAGGACACGCACAAGGGTGAGGCTGGGAGAAGGGACTGAAATAGAAGCCACTCCTCTGTCCCGATGCCAGGGTCCTTCCTGCAGACGTGCTCCTGGCCGCTGCGCTGGGGACTGCCTCCACGGGGAAGTCGGCCCCAACTAGAAGTGGGGAAAGAGTCAGTAGCGCTGGAAGACCTGGGGCCACCGCAGAGAAGGAGAAGGGGCCCTATGGGATGGATGAGCCGCGCGAGCCCTCTACCTTCCCAGTCTCCTTCCCCTGCGAATCCAGACTCCAGAACCCACGCATGTCCTCTTTCTTGGATATGATGCAGTTCTTGATGGAACTGGTGAGGAAAAGCTGACCTCCCCTTAAAATAAGCACTGTGCCACTGGCTACTGAACCACTGGCTGCTTTACTTTCTGCATGTGATGTGCATGTCTATAAGCTCTCAGTACACATGTGTACACATACACACACACACACACACACACACACACACACACACGGTACTGGGAATTGAAACCAGGTGCATTCTACTGCTGAGCTAGAATACCCCCAAACCCTATTTTAGTTTGAAGCAGAGTCCAGCTAAATTACCACATGCTGGCCTTGAACCTGTGATCCTCCGGTCTCAACCTTCTAAGTAGGAAAATCGTAATTTTTTTTAAAGGCCATTCATGCTAATACCATTAAGTTTACGATGCTGAGATAGCATCTTCCAGGAGCCTTTCCAGGAACCCCACCCACCTCAATTTTTAGAAGACCGTGATTAGAACAGAGTCAACTTCCAACAAGAACATTCAGAAATTCTTGCTGGCTGAACACCCGCTGAGCTTTTGATGCTATCTCCACCGTGGCTACGCACGGGCGCTTGGGAAATATGTGTGTCTCTCCTTGAGGATGCCGGTGTCGTTGCTGTTTACAGAGTGGACTCATTTTGAGGAGCAAGCCCAGCGGATGCGCTTCCTGGCCTATCGTACCTCAGCTTTATTTAGCATGTTTGTCTTAAATATAAAAGACAAGTCCACCTGTATCATGCTGTCATGCTGTGTTACAGAAATGGTGGACAGAGAGCTGGGCTGCTCCAGATAGCGCAGGGTAAGAGGGTGTAAACTGTCTAGCAGGTGGCCCTCAAGCCGGACCTCAAGCTGGCCAAGCTGGCCATTAGCGCTTCTCCCTGAGCTGCACCGTTGACTGTCTGTCCCATGGCCACGCCATTCAGATAATTGCTACCCGGCCCATATGACCTGTCTCCTGTCTCACAGATGGGACCGAGCGACAGAGGTGCAATTATAACCCTGTCCCTCCTGCGCACCAGAACCCTTTTGCACGGGGAGCTGCAAACACAGTCCCTGGTGGCCAGGAATCCCAGCTCACGTTAATGAAGTGTAGGCACACCAGGTTCCATGCCAGGGATGCAGGGACAGTGGGAGGGAGAGGCCAACGGGGCACCCTGGAGGACTGCTGCCACCAAGCCTAATTACTACCTAGTAATGGCCCCAGCATCCTGTACAACTGGCACTGGGACAAAGGAGAAGAAATAGGCAAAACTGTCCCAGAAAAAGAGGAAATTCCGAGCAGTGCCCAAATCCCTCGAATTCTCAGCCCAGTGTCGCTTCTCAATGACCTGTGAAAGTGTGGGCTGTCGTCTGCGGAAGGCAAGAAGGTGCTGGCTAAAATCCGGGGGTATAAGGGTTTTGGAAAAGCCAGGCTGGCTGTGCCCAATCTCCGAGTTCCGTGCGGCCACCAGGAAGCGTGTCCGCTGGGCTTGTTCCTCATGGTGTGAGCTCATGGCACACGCCATGCTGGGCTCTGGCTAGACCACTCGTGGTGATCACCCAGGCACCTGGGGCTCAGGGTGCCATGATTCAGGCTCCAGTGTCTGTGACCATCTGGGCTAGAGTGGGCTGGAGCTGGCCAGGTTCCTGGATGCAGAAATACAGCCACCACCCCTCACCTCTAGGTCCAGGAAGTGGTCACCATAAGCCCTTCTTGAAAGAACACCACTCGGACCGACCGGCTACTCAAGTATTTGCCGACGTTGCTCCTCCTGCCCCGCCTCAGTCAGCTCTGCCGGTCTCTGCTCTACGTCCTCCTGGAAGCCTCAGAATCTGCTCCAAGAGATACTATGGGTTATCTTGTTAATTGTATTTCATCTTTTTTGATATTAGAGGTTGAATCCAGAGACCATTCTATCTCTGAGCTACACCCTTAGCCCCTTTTATTTTTTATTTTGAAACAAGGTCTCACTGAGTTGCAGAGGGCTTTACTAACTGGCTGAGGCTGGCCTCAAACCTGTAATCCTCCTGTCTTAGAATCCCAAGTACTGAGATTACAAGCATGTTCCACCACACCTAGTTTTAATCTATTTTTTTTTATAGAAGAGGTTGAATCCAAGGTCATTTTATCTCTGAGCTACCCCCTTGTCCTTTTTATTTTTTATTTTGAAACAGAGTTGCTGAGGAATTTGCGATCCTCTTGTCTCAGCCTCCTGAGTAGCAGGATGACAGTTGGTGTGCCACTGTGCCCAGCAAAATACTATGCTTTATTCCCCTTATCTTCATAGGCCAGATTTCCACCTCAACAGAAGGGCCAGCTGGTCACCTGAGTTGCCCTCCTGCCTACTGTATGCAAAGCTGTCTGCTGGACGGTAGAGGTAAAGAGAGAGGCCGCGTGGCTTCTGCCTTTGTGGGCTCACCCTCCAGTGCTGCAGCGCACACTCACCAGTCGGGTTAGAGATGGGCGCTGGACCAGAAGTGCAAATACAGCTCGATGGGAGAGGGCCGCACCACCAAACTCGCTCTTGTTAATTTTACCAGTTGCCATTTCCCCAAAGAGCGGGTCAGTCTAGAAATTCTAATTTTCATCTAATCATCTTTTCTGTAACCATATTTAACAAAAACTGTCCACATTCCCAGTTTATTCAAGCACAGACAAGCAAATAGGAACCAGGATTTTATTTGCTAATATTTTTTTGTCATACTAGGGGTTGAACCCAGAAGCATTGTACCTCTGAGCTACACCCCATCCATATTTTTTATTTTTATTTTGAAACAGGGTCTCACTAGGTTGATGAGAGTTTCCCTACTCAATGTGGCTGTCCTTGGACTTCCAATCCCCCTGTCTCAGCCTCCCAAGTATGGGAATTATAGGTCTGTGCCTCCATGCCTGGCTGGACCGAGGTTTTAAAAGGTGTTGGTGCACACCTGTAATCCCAGATAGTTGGGAGGCTGAGGCAGGAGGATAGCAAGGGTGAAGTCAGTCTGAGCAACTTAGCAAGACTCTATCTCAAAATAAAATTTTAAAAAGTTCTGGGGGTATAGCTTAGTGGCAGAGCGCTTGGCCAGCATGTAACAGGCCTTGGGCAAATGCTCATTACTTAAAAAAAAAAGTAAAACACATCTAATTTAGCCAGAAATTACAACATCTAAAAACAACATAATTCCTTTTTTTTTTGGGGGGGGGTGGTACTAGAGAATTGAACCCAGGAGCATTCTACCTCTGAGCTACACCCCCAGCACTATTTAATTTTTTATTTTGAAACAAGGTCTCACTCAGTTACAGAGAGTCTCAGTAAGTTGCTGAGGCCGGCCTCAAACTTGCAATCCTCCTGTCTCTGCCTTCCAAGTACCAGGATTACCGGCATGTGCCACCACGCCGGGCTAAAAACAACATGACTCTTTATCAGACCCAGTGAGCCCAAGTGCTACCAAGTGTGCAGAACTTGTGTGGACATTTTATCTTTGTATTTGAGAGTTTCAGGCTTTAATCATTTTAAGTTTCTTCTTTTCAGACTAAAATTTCTGACCACATCTGAAGGCATTCCGGGCTATTTCTCCAATGCTTGTTTCTTACATAATAACGGCTCTAGTCTAGGCAGCCATTGGTTGGCGAGTCAGACCAGGGCTTGGCGTCGTGACCACGCCGACCGGCCTCTGCCATTGCTGTTGTTGGCTGCATTCTTAGGAAACTGTAAGAACTTGAATAACGAGACATTTAGCATCCTCTTTCCGGCCGGGACTGGAAGCTATCTTGGTGACATACCAGGCTCTTACAGAAGCCCCAGGTAATCACCTCCAACCTGGCCTGCTGCTTGTACAAAGTATCTGCCCAGATAAAAACAAAATACTTCGGAGCATCTGTTTTTCCTCAAAAAGCACTCCTGTGTCTCCCACAGGAGCTCAGCACTGGAGAAGATAGTGTCCCTTAACCCTTGCAGAACCACAGAAACAATACTGGTATCCAAATCTTGCCCCATGGGGAGCAAAAGGAGACCCACACTCTTCCTGACATTTGCCCAAGATTAAGAAAATGAGCAGCTCTTAAAAGGGAATCCACCTTCTTCCTCTGGGCCTGGGACTAGGACCAACACAGCTGGCATCTCACGGCCTTTCGACCGATTGTGTTAATCTAGCCATGTGCTGCCCGCGTTGCCAGACTGCAAATAAATATTGTATTTATCTCCGCTGTGTGCCGTCCAGCTCCGTCAACCAGAGGGACCAGCGTTCAGAGATCTCTGCACTGTGATTTCCATTCCCAGGTTTTGATTGCGTGGAAATTTACCAGCTGGCCGGGTGTCTGTGCGCACACACGGGCTTACTCAATCTGGACCAGAAGTTGAGGTCTAAGTGGCCCTTTCTCAGAACTAGCTGGGTTATATTTAAACCTTCATGTGAATCAGTTCATGGAAGAAAATAGTCACTTGCATTAATAAATAAGCTGCCAGCCAGGTGTCTGATGACAGGATGTTTAGCACTTGATGGGGACACTCATTTTGCCTCTTCTTGGGACTTGGTTACCAGTCCTGATGGATAGATACTACGACTGCCCTCGGTTACGTGTACTGAGCCTTCCCCAAAGGGCGCGCAGCATCTGGGCCTGTGCTTCCCGCTGGGGCAGGTCAGCAGGTGTGCACACACCCAGCTTCCCGCTGGACAGGAGCTGAGGCCACCGGATCAACTCGGAAGTGCCTGCACCCCACACTCACAAATCGTTTTTATTTCAACTAATCTTCTCCTTTAGTCTCTCACAAAAGTTGCTTCTTTTTATTATTTACTTTTAGACTTTTATTGGTGTATCACAAGTACACCTCAATGAGATCCCAGGCAATACAGCGTGTCTGCACACGGCATCTGCTGGACCGCCCTCTGCAGCCGGCCTGCACCCTCCTCCCCCATGCCACTGGCCCCTCTCCTCATTCTCCTGAACGTCCTTTCATTTCTTATTTCCCCACTTATGAGAGAAAACATTTGGCCCTTGACTGGACTTTCTGAGGCTGGCCGGCCTCACTTCAATAAAATCCTCTAGTTTGATCTATTTTTCTGCAAATGACGTAATTTTGTTCTTCTTTATGGCTGAATAAAGTTCCATCGTGTGTATAGACCACCTTTTCTTTATCCATGTATCTGTCGACAGATGCCTAGGTTGGTCCCGTAATTTGGCTGTTATGACTTGTGTCATAATAAACACGAGTTTATTGCATATGCATAAGTATCAATATAGCATTCTGATTTTAAGTCTTTTTTTTTTTTTTTTGGTGGTGCTGGGGTTCCTGGAAACCCTTCTGCTTTCGGGCTACACTCCCAGACCTATTTTTTTTTTAATATTTTTATTTGGAAACAGGGTCCCTTAAGCCAGCGAGGCTGGCTTCGAACCAGCGCGATCCTCCCATCTCTGCTTCCCAAGCGCTGATTTTAATTCTTATGGAAAATACTGAGCAGGAGTAGAGTTGGGTCATATGGTGGTTCATCCATCCTAGTCTTTTTTCTTTTTTGCTACTGGGGATTGAATACAAGTGAATTCTACTTCTGAGCTACACTTCCAGCCCTATTTTATCTTTTTGCTCTTGAAACAGGTCTCACTAAGTTGCTGACGGTCTTGCTAAGATCACCCTGAACCTTTGATCCTCTTATCTCAGCCTCCCAAGTACTGAGATTACAGGAATTCCTAGTCTTGAGAAATCTCATGCTGATCTCATAGCGGTTGTACTAACTTATCATCCCAAGGATGGAAAACAGTTCTGTCTTTTAAATGGCCGAAGTTCCTAACACAGGAATGCCCTGCCGTGTTCATAATTCATCATGCTCAAGTGTGACTGCTTATTCCAAGGCATAATAAGGAAAATTAATTTTTTATTAAATACATGGGGTTCTGTTCAAATTATATCAGTGTTAATGGGGAAAAAAAAAGTACCAAAGGAAGAAGTGGATAATTATCTGTCCCAGTAGTAGCCAGGCATGCTATGGGTGGTAAAGACAGCACTGGCTGGTTCTACTGGGAAAGGGGCTACTCTGAGCTGCCCGATGGCTTTCTAATTGAATCGAGTTCTGATTCAATAGTGAAACCCAGGAAAGAAAAGACGCAGACGCATAAAAGCGAGGGCTTTTTTTCTGAATTTAGCCTGCATAGAAAGCAGACTGGGAACTTTGGGTCTCTTTTACCAGGACTGTGTACATGACACAAAAGTGTTTCCACAGGAGTCCCCTCAAGAAATCAGAGGATGCTTCAGCGAGACTCTGCCTTTTATTAGAAGAGGGACGTTCGTGTTGTTCTAGCTCTGCTCCAAAACGTTTCACCGTCTCAATTCAGAGCATAGGGCATAGAGACTTTTAAGGCCACAGTTAATTTTGCCCGGTTTTGAAACCTATAAAAACGGAATCACAAGAGTTGGGTAAGCAGTTCCCTTGAGGACAAAGGTTAGTGGCTCAAGTAAACAACAGCGGCTTCTGGAAGCTGCAAATGTTCGCTTCTAGGTCGGGATCATGTGTTTTTGCAAACTTGCAAGACTTTATCAACGTGTGCACTTAGTTTGTGTGGGTTTCTAAATTTATATTATACTTTAATTAAAAAAAAGTATATGTACTTGTACATTTCCTGTAGAAAATGGAGAAACACTTGGGCCTAAAATACCCTCTGTTCTCCATAAAACAAATACTTTAAGTGATTCTCTGTAAGGCACTTGCCTTTGACACAGAAGCCAAAAAACTCAAGGAGACAGATAAAAAAGCCTTTTAAAGACAATGTTTGAAAAAAAAACAAAAGTAGTACAAAACAGAAAAAGCAAACAAGTCCATGCTGATCAAAAGGGGGAGAGGAAAGATCCAGCGGAAAATAGTACTCAAGGAAACAAAAAAATGAAATTTATGTTTCCAAAATAGCCAATAAGTGACTACGTGACCATTGTAAAATTAGATTTGCAGAAACAATCAGATTTGAGAAGCTAATGGTGGGTTAATTTTCATTAACAGTGAATTAATTTTAATTCAAAGAGTTTTAGTCCACGAAAATGAGATTAGCAGAATTTTAAGGTTGCAATAATTTAGGTAAGTTTAAAAGTGGCATTAAAGAAACAGCTGCGTTATTTATTTCAACAAAATTCCAACACTTGACTATCCCCTCCGTGTAATTATCATTTCTCCGTGATTACATTTTATGTGAAGTTACAAGAGTGCCATCTTCCTTTCGATGCACTGAGTCAGGAAACACAGGCCTCTTATGGGTTCCACAAAAAAGAGATTATAAATCTAAATTATAGACAGAAAAGCATCTCTGCTATGCTAGGAAACGGCACTGTCAAAGCAGGTATTGAAATCAGGGTCTCGTCAGTAAAAATAAAAGCCGACACCACTGTTGGGGCTTCTCCCCCAACACTACCTTTGGAGAGCTTTAGTGTGGCGCTTCGCCGTCATTTTCTTAATGCTTTTAACCCAATGTCTGTGAGATTTTTATTGCTCCCCGGCTGAGGCCATGTGATCCGAGTGTAACCACGCACCTCTCTACTCAGCAGCATCTGTCACAAACCATTATGAATGATCTCACTGAGAGTCTGCATTGCTGGGGAACCGTAAAAGTTTCATAAATTCTAACTACTGTATCAATGACATTCTTGTTTATTGTATAGATATAAAGTTTTACGATATTCGACTTGTCCGCCTCACCGCTGAGGAAACCTGAGGGAAGTTAAGATCTAACAACGTCAACGTAAAGACCGTCGGCCATTTACAACACACCGTTCACTTTCTGCTTATGACTTTGCGGAGTTTTCTCGTTTCACCAGTGCGGAACTTTGCTGGTGCAAAGTAGAGAAGACATCATTCCGTTCCTTTTCTCAACGCCTGGACCTTCACATGCTCTGCCGTCTTCTACATCAACGTGATGCTGTCTAGCTAGAAACCCTGGCCCTCTTCCCGCCCGATAGACGTTTGTTGTACTCTGCTACTGACTGATTGACTTATACCACACCTGATTCAATGAGACTGACTTACACGATGCCTTGTTCAAGAAAAGAACTGGAGGAGTTAGATTACCAGGGCTGTGCTGCTTACTGACAATGAACCCGACTCCATGCTGGTATCAACACAGATTCTGCATTTGAAAGCAATCAGAGACGACTTACACATTTATTTTCCCTTAAGGAAATATATCTCCCCCCTTAGTTGCCATTGTGAAACTAAATAGTCGCTTTGTAAAATATGGTCCATAGTTTATATACAATCAGGATGGGTTTTAATGCCCTCCGCATGCTAAGCTCTGACTGTATACCCCTTATAGTTAAAGACCACACAATGATAATTTTTACGTAGTTATAAACAAAACAGTAAAAAATTTCAATAAAAAGATTTTCCTGCCAGAACTATCTGGCTGGCCTATTTAATTATGCACCCATGCTCTATATGCTAGGAAAGAAAATCTCTTACTTGAACTTCAAGAATGTTTCTCAATAAGCAATGGTGCTAAGAAATTGATTTCTCATGGTGAAAGCTGACTATAAATCCTGACAATTCCAAGGGAAAATGCAGCGCATATTATTATGACAATCATCCCATTATCGGATCAATATATTTAGTTTGACGTGTGTTGAGTTTCTTATTTTCAAATGTTCCGACAACAGTCGAGTTGTTAAAGATATCATAATAATGATAACTTATTTCATGGAGCGTGTTTCTCTTTTTCAAAGGACTCTGGGATAGGCTACTTCACTGTAATTGATGAGTATCCCGAGGCCATCTACACAAGTAGCCTTTGCTGCCACTGGGTGTAGATTTTGTTGTAGCAGGGGAAAACACGAAATATTTCAAATAAGATGAACAGCTTGTTCTTCGTGGGAATAATAACTGAAGACTTACCCACTCTCTGCCAGTGGTTTGCTGAATCTAGCTTTGTGCTATTCCATATCTCCTTTTGTAAACCGCCTACTATACACTAAAAACCAACACCAATAAAAACAACAGCAGCAGCAAAAACCCAAATGGCAGAAAACACAGCTATGTTTTGGGGCGTCTAAAACTTTGGAGTCTATAAACTTATTCTTTAAAGAGCTTCTGGTAGTTTCCACTTTTCTAGGGAATTTTCATCACCTATAGATTTTAAAGCTGTGATTCTTCTCACAGCTTTCTCATAGAAGGAGGTCAGAGTTGAGGCACATTATTAGAATCTCAACTGCAACCCTCAGGTGCCCAGGCGTTGTATGCATCAGCCTGGAAAGACCGCGGAAGGTAAGGCTCACGCTGGCCTTCCTATGTCCTTTCGGAATTTTTCACTGATAAGATCAGAGAGCAACACTTCAAAATATGGTGCAGAGCCGGGCGTGGTGGGCACGCTTGTCATCCCTGAGCTTGGGAGGTGGAGACAGGAGGATCGCACAGGTTCAAAGCCAGCCGCGTTGGCTTAAGAGACCCTGTTTCCAAAAATAAAAAAGTATAAAATAGGTCTGGGAGTGTAGCCCTGAGGTAGAAGGGCTTCCAGGAACTCCAGTACCACCAAATACATACATACATATATATATATATATATATATATATATATATATATATATATATATATATTGCGCAGAGATGTTTTCCATGAGCAGAATCTCTACTGATGTCCTCAGGCTGCGTATGTGAGACTTTCCTCGCAGGCCAGGAGGAGGTCCTTCACAGGGAACAAGTCTCAGTGCAACAATTAAGAAGCCACACCAATCTACAGCAAAAAAAGCCACACTCCTTACCTTCATGACTGCTAGAGAAACAACCTTCTTGGCTCTATTACTTTCTCCAATATCATGATGAGATCATTAAAATAGCCTTTCTATAAGTTACCATCATCCTTTCTCCTATAATCTTCTAAAAAGGTGTCCTCCGATCCACTGTCCCTTGCCATTCTATAATGATTTCAGGCTTGCAATGCACCAGATACTATCGTATGCACCAGAGTCCCCTCGTCCCCTGGCAGCAGGCCTACTGTCTCCTCCTCCTGTGGTGGGCTGGACCTGTCTGTCTTCTTCTTCAGTGATGTGCCGGGCCTGGTTTGCAGCGGCTTTGCAAGACTGTGCCTGGTGATACCCCATGGAGGGTCCCACCCTGGCTCCGGGAGAAGTATTTACCCCATGGAAATGAGCAAACAATATGATCAGGACCTCTCCTGCCCCCCCCAGGGGGGCTGCTTATTAAACATTTATCAGCACAATGAGCGTGCTAAGAACGAGGGACTGCGCTCAGTTCCTCACTCTGTGCTGCATGCGCATGGTCACCATTTCCTGATCAGGAGCTGGTAAATGTGAGCTTACTGAAATCTAACAGCAGCTTGTTTTGGGAATAATGTTCTTATCTGATTGCATTTTCCCAGAGAGCCTTAAAATAATCTCCTCTAAGACTACAAGCCTTATCAAAAAGCAAAAATAGATAAATTAATTAAAATAGAAGACACATTTCTAGGCTGTCTAGGTGGTTGATATTGTAAAGTCTCCCACAAAATTATCTGCCAGCACTGGGGGTGTGGCTCAGTCACAGAGTACTTGCCCCGCATGCGTGAGGCCCTGGGTTGAATCCCCAGCACTACAGGAAAATACAAATGAGAGAGGAAAACAGAATAAAGAAAGACACCATAGGCTTTCTTGTTTGCTAGCAGCGGCTGCAACACTCTGTTAATGGCAATTTCCACTCAAAATTAAAAAGTCAATACCAGGCCCGAAGCATTTCTCAATCACAGAATAAAGACTGCATTGAAATCAGCGTGATTTTTATTGCACTGTAAACAGATGCTGATTATTTAGAAGCTGGTCAGCGTTTACGGACTTGCACGCTTCTCAAGGCACCAAATGTGGCATGCGCTGATGACCTTTTTCTCTTGACCCGGAAAGCCAGCTTCCGCCAGCCCAACAGGCTGCTGGGTACTTCCCGCAGGTGGAATATCTTCTACTGTGCTGTTATTTCCTCAAAGGCCATGGAAAGAGAGTTTGTGCCAACCGGCGGGTTGCTGGGCACTTGGCACAAGTGGTAACATCTCATACTACCCTATTCCTCCCTGAAAGACCATGGGAAGACAATTTCCTCCAACGCAACAGGTTGCTGGGTACTTTCTCCAGGTAGCAATATCTCATTCTATTCTGTTCTTTCTTAAGAGGGGTGTGTACAAATAAAATATCTTTAATACTGATCATGTCTGCTTAAATAACATTTATGTCTAGTGGAAGCAGCAGCCTATCTAATCCTACCAAACCGACTCATCTCAGAACTTTCAAAAGTTGATCGGTCCCTGGGAAATACTTCAGAACTGAGATTTAAAGACACTGTTCTCCTTTGGTATAAATACGAGCTTCCTAAAAGATGAATATTCAGATTCAAGTCTCCAGAGGCCACACCACGTGGCGCAGCGTCAGGATGGGATTCTGTGGACAAGACTTAAACAGATTCAAGCTGCTGGATATCGGAAAAGACGAGAGAATGTGGGTACGAGTGGGCTGCTACACACGCTGCTAAAACACCAATTGCCACACTGCGGAAAGCTACAGTACACACCAGAATCTTCAAGTATAGTAAGAAGATTTAACTTAAGTCTCTATAGTAGAATTTCTTCATGATAGTTAAATATGACATACAGCGTCATAAATAGGACCCGAGAAGACTAGGGCAGGCAGGTGGAAACCGTGTACATTTGAGCGCCCATTGTGTTATTTATATCAGAACAATAGTTTTCCAGCATTTTTCATAGACATCTTTCAAACTGTGTTCAAAGCCTCATCTAATTCAGCCTAGATACGTTATTTTTATTCAGTGACAATCCACTCTCTTCCATGTCAAGCTCAGTAAGATACATAGAGTTCTTAAATCCCAAAATGTGCCACAGGTTTGTTTGAAAAATATCCAAGCTCGCCACCTGTGGATATTGTATCTGTGGCCGAAGCTATCTCCTAAAAATGCAAGCCACAGTCTGGCTTTCTAGTCTCTCAAGCCTTTTCCAGACAGAAAAGAACCACAACACACACACGCTTCTTCAAGTCTTTCCAAAACCAAAAGTGTTAACAGGAAACAGCAAGAGAGATTACTTGGGTAAATATCACTGTCCTAGTCTGAAGGACTCAGAAACCCTGGAACCCCTCCTGCCAGCTTCGGCTCCCCGCGGGCAAGCGTGACCGCTAGATGGTGCTGTGGCGCCCTGTTCAAATAGGGACTTACTTGCAGTCTCTGTCTTCCAAATCGAAGTGAGGGTTGAAGTTGATCATAATTCTCTGGTGTGGATCCGGCGCTTGAATCAGCCATTCACATTTTTCGCTCGGGTGATAAGAATTAGGATAACCGGGAGATGTAAGATACCCGGGGCTTTCGATTTTTATATTACCACCACATTTATCTGTAATTAAAAAACAACAACATTTTAGCAGAGCTTTCCCTAACAACCAGCTAGGTAATTTAGCTTTAAATACGCGTGATCAATTAATTAGTAAACATCTCATAACATTCGGGGACCTCCCCGAGGTCTCCACAAATCTCTCAGGTGGTCCTTTTTTATCTCAGGGAGGTTGGCTAGGGCGGAAAGCAGATCAAGACTAGCAAAGACTTCCCACCTCCAAAGTTCTTGCCCAAGAAAAAGGTCTCCTAGCATTAAAAACATTAAATCCCCTCAGTTGATGTTAACACGGTCCCCTGGGAGCTTCTGCTAGACTTAATTATCCCCCAAGAAGTGTAATCACATTAAGTAGCACGTTCTAAGTGGAAGGCGGGTAAAAGATGTGTTCGACCCTTCGTGTCGCTTTTTGATGATAAGTCTGGTCCCTGTCATTGATCAGCAGGGATTGTCTTCCAAGACTTTGATTGGCTTAAAGCCAACCCGGTTTTGTTGTTGTTGTTGTTTTATCTGCCCATAATTCCAAGTGATTTGGAGCTATCTCTGCTCTCTCGATCCCAATCAAGAGAACAAAGTATAGTTGGTGAAGCAGAAATAATTCTGCTTTACCTCTCTAAGCTGCTCAGGCCTGGAGACCAGATCAAAGCACTGGGGCAGAAAGAAAAATAAATAGCCACATGGCATTCATTCTAATTACCTAAATGTTGGAGCAGAAAAGCCCTACCACGCTGAGGTCTGGGCAATCCATGGGATGTGGGCCTCTTTCTCACATTCTAGAAGAGGTGAGCTGACTAGTTTTGAGCCCATATGTCAAAAGACCCAGATGCTCCAGAGATGCACTGAGGGTCAGAGACCAGTCTCTAGGCTGCGGTCTCGTCCCTATGCACTTCCGCTGTGGCCTGTTATGGTAGAATCCATTCTGGAGAGTCTCGGCCCTGAAATGCTACCACATTTATGGATGCTTAATCTTAAGCAATAAAATATTTGGTGCACAAACTCTGTAAGAGGAACAGGTAGGAAAAGAGGAAGATATATAAGCCTATCAATCACAAATATTCAGTAATGGTATATATAGATTTTCATATTGCATCTAATACATTCCCTGTGGAAGGAGAATGGCATTCTTTGCTCTCAGCATGAATTTATAAATCTACAGAATTTTATTACAGGAAAACCAGGTCACATGGAAACGAAAGATAAAGTGCACATCAAAAATGCATAAAGCAACATGCATTACAGAAGGCATTTCCCATAAATTAAAAAGAAGACAATATAAATTATATTGTTTTCTTCAATTGCTAGATGTTCCTGACTTCGCTTTGCTACACTGGGGGGTAGTCTTAGGCTGGTGTCCTTGGCCTTGGCTTTTAAAAAGCTTCGGGTTTGCCAAGAAGAAATGGTGTTGCAACTGGCATTCGGAATCTCAGCTAATGATCACCCTGGACTCTGATATGTGATTCTTCAGAGACTCATGCATTATTTTAAATGTGCAGAAAACTTGGGAAGTGAGCCCTGTCTCATTAAGTCTCCTTCAGCTCTGTGCAAACATCGTGTAGTGTCTGGCATCTGGGAGAAGAGTGAAATAAAACAGCGCTGGCTCGAGTCACTCTCAGAGCCACTTCAGAAGACGTTTTGGTGGGCTGGGTACCACACCAGAGCTCTTTAATCTGTGACTTCTGAGAAAGTGACAGTGTAACGAGTCAGTGTGGACGGCTAGACTCGCTGGCTCTGTGAGATCTCTCTCACAGTTGATTAAGAAAGAGCAGTTTCTAATGACTCTGGACCATTAGTGCTAAATAAGGTTAATGAATTAATTTAGTAGACACTGGGACTCGACTTCATGAGGGCTGCTGGCTTTACCCAGGCTTTTACTGACTCTGGTCAGTTCAAGTGGAGACCAGGGTTTTAGCTGGGCAGGCTCACCACCGAAGCCCTGATTCCCAGCATTCCCCAGATATCTGCTAAGGAAATTAAGAAGTGTGTGTGTGTGTGTGTGTGTGTGTGTGCATTCGTGGAGTTCAGAACCCAAAATCTGAACGCTTTTTTTGTTCTTACTTTCAAATCTGTCCCGTGGTCACCCCCACTAGGAATTTAATCTCCGGACTTGTGAAGGACATAGCGGGGATCACTGTCATTTCTAAAGTCTAACCTTTGGAGCGCTGTCAGTTGGAAGAGTGTGTTACTCTGGCCTGCCAGCTTATGCAGACGCCACCAACTCAAGTCCATTAATAAATTGAACTGCATATTCACAACGTTTTTAGTGTTTTGCTTCCCTGCCAGCTTGCAGGAAGATGCCCCTGGCTCTGATTCATTAATAAATTAAGCTCCATCCACATTCACAATTTTTTTTTTTTTTGCATAGCTTTTAGAGCACTACTTGGTTACCTGTTGGGGAGATTACCTAATGCTTAACTCACACAAACCCCAAAAAGCACATTGGAGAGATTAACCCCATCCTGAAGATTTAAATTCCTCTTTGTATGCGCTCCTCCACTTGTAGCCTCTTATTAAAACAATATACCACAGTCGGTAATGGATGTTCTGTGCTCTAATTACTTTGATTGAAATCTAAGCCAGACAAAAGTAAATATTTGGTCATTAGCTAATAATAATTGCTGAAGATTTACTGTAAAGATATTTTAAGCTCTTGCTCTCAACTACTCTAAAGTGTCAGCTAAAGGTGCCTGCCACCGGCCCACATCTTAAAACGCATGATTTAGGTGACGCGCAGGTACTGTTACACCCAGCACCGGCTTTCATTGAGTTAACCGCGCGCGGTTTCACGAGCCGCGTGGTGGTAGCTGCAGCTGGGCTGGGGCCTTAGCGATACCCCGGTGCCTTCCGCGGTCTAGATCAGATTCCGCTATTGACAACCAGGTCGCTCTCATACTCCGGAGCGATCGCGGGCGACTTACAAAGGCCTGGAGTGCGTTCCAGCCGCGGAGGCGACAGCCCGCCAACTCGGGCGGCCTCTGGCCGGAGGAGGCAGTTCAGGGAGGCTGCAGGAGGCAGTTCTCCTGGAAAAGCGCTCATTAACTCCCAACAACCTTCAATTTTTTTTAAAAGAGTCTCATCTAATTGCCTTGGGGAGGAAACGTTATTAAGATAATTGGCGCTGATCGGGGAAGGTAGGCTGCTCTGCCCGGCGACCCAGGCAGGAGAAAACCCCAGGCCAGCCCAGCAACTTGGGGAGGCGCCGAGCCCTGAAGTCCTCCCGCCCCGACCCATCTCCTGCCTCCGCTTCTCCTCCCAGACAAGTTTCCTCCCCCGGCCGCCGCCGCCCAGCCCGCGCCCGGCCGCTGCCCGGCTGGCGGTCACTTACCGCTGCGGAAGGCGCCGGCCCCGGCCAGGGCCAGGGCGAGGGCGAGCGCGGCGCGCGGCAGCTCCATCCCGCTCCGCGGAGCTGCGGGCGGCGAGGACGCGGCGGGGAGGGTCCGAGCCGGCGAGGACGCGGCGGGGAGGTCCGGGCGGGGGGTCCGCGGGGCTCGGGTCGCGGCGGGGGGGTCCGCGGAGCTCGGGGCTCGGGGCGCGCGGGCGGCGAGGCTCTGCCGCGATCCGGGGGCGCTCCTCTTTTTGTGTCTCAACTCGCCCGCATCCTGTCATTTACCTCCGGCTTCCTCTCGCTTTCCCCAAGCGAGTTCCTCTTCCAGGAGCCACTGCCGGGCCATGTCTCAAGAAAAAGGAGAGCGAGGAAAAACTGGGAGGGGGAGGAGCGAGAGAGGTAGGGCGACACACCAAAGCCAATTTCCAGAAAGAAAAAAAATAAATAAATAAATTTAAAAAAAACCACCCGGCGCGTATCTGGACCGGTCGGAGCCGCGGCGCTGGCGCCCGGGGGAGGCCCGGGGTGTCTGCGGGGCGAGCGGCGGCGATGGACTGGCGGGCGGGAGAGCGCGGAGTTTCACCAACTGCGCCCGCCCCCCACCCCGCCGCCGCGCCCCCTCCTCCCGGAGCCCATCCCTCGCTCCCCCCGCGCCCCCAGGGCTCCCGGCGGCGGCCTGACAGCGCCCTGGGAGGAACAAGTTTCCCTCCGCGAGCTGGCCGGGCTGGCTGCCTGCGTCTCCCCAGGCCCCGCGGGCGCCCAGGGGTCGCCCAGCCGGTGCCAGCCCCGGCCAGCGGGCCCAGGACCCCCGGGTGCAGCCCGGCAGGGGGGAGGGAGGAGCCGGCGGGCGTGCGGCTTGGAGTGAGTGCCCGGGAGGTGGCGGCGGCTATCGCGGCACCTTCAGGTCCCCGGGGCCGGGCGGCCGCGGCGGCGAGGGGCTCGGGCGGCCCCGGTCACTCCCCACCGCGCCAGGCGGCCCGAGACCCCCGCCCCCGAGCCGCTCGGGGCCCGGATCGCGGCGCCCAAAGCAGAAAGCCCGGCTAGGAAAGGGCGGCGAGGGCCGGCAGCCCGGCTGCCACCTTCTGCCACGCCGGGCAGCCGGGCGGGCGACGCGGGCTGCAGCCCCACTCGGACCCCCGCCCGCACCCGAGGCCCCGGCGCCTCCGCGCGCCGCGGGGGCCCTGTCCCCGAGCCCTGGGGCTCCCCGCTCCGGGTCAGAGGCGGGGAGATGGCGCCCCTTCCAGCTAGGGGGCAGCCTCGGCCAGACTCCGCTCTGCCTGGTCGCGGAGCCCAGATGCTCCAAAGGGTTTGGAAACTAGGGGTCCGGGGGCCGGTTTCTGCGCATCCCGGGGGAGGGCGAAGCTTGGCGACCTTCGCAGGACCCCGCAGTGCCAGCTCTGGGCCACAGGCAGTTGTGCGTGCAGCCCCGAGCCCCTGGCCACCCACCCGCCACCGCGGGCGGGTCCCCAGCGCTGCCTCCGGAGCCCCCAAGTCCGCCCTCGAGGGCTTTCCGAGGACTGGGGCCGGGGTCCGAGCCTGTCCGGATGGCAGAGACGGCTCAGGCCACAAACAGGTCGCGGCCACCGAGCAGGGCCAGGCGCGGACCGGCCCTAAGAGCTCGTGGGAAGGTGAAGGGGTCACAAGCCTCCTGGGACCTGGGGTGGACAGACGCGCGGCGCGAGCGCAGAGCCTGAGCCCGGCCGGGCGCCCGGGGCTGGCCAGGGAGGCTTGGGAGTGAGTGTTAGCCAGGACAGAGGTGTTGGCGGAGGAGCCGGGTCGGGCCGGGAGACAGGGCGCCCGCGGCGTGGACTGCTGGACGGGGCGCCCCTGCGGGGTGCGGGGTGCGGGGTGCGGGGTGCAGCCCCGGCGCCCCTCGCCCCGGCCAGGCCTCCTCGCCCTCCAGCCGCGCCCGGAGCCGCGGGGCTGGACACCCAGCTCTCCATCCCGCCCAGGCCCCCGCCCTCGGCCTCCGCGCGCGCCCGCCGCGGCCTCCCACCCTTGGGGCTGGAAACCCAAAGGCGGAAGGCAAATAAACGCCTGGGCGGAGCGGAAGGGGCACCCCGCGCCCCCTGCGGGCTGCGGGTGAGGCGAGGCGGGCGCCAGCCGCGCCCAGCGCAGACCCCGGGAGGGCAGCGCGCGGCCGGAGAGCCAGGCGCCCGGTGGCCGCCGGCACGGTCCCCAGCCCCGCCCGAGCAGCCCCGCCAGCTCCTGCTGCGCTGGGGCCGAGCGCATCGCGGCTTCGGGGTGACCCCGAGCGCCCCCAGCCTGGACTCTCGGAGGCGCGGGAGCCTCTGGGGACCTGGCAGGCGGGCAGGGATGGGGACCTTGGGGGGGGGGGGCGACCGTGCCGGCGGCCAGGGCGTCCTGGAGTCGCGCACACCCGCCGGCTTCCGATAGGGGACCGCGCCAAGCTCCCTCCCAAGCCCGCTGTGACCCCGCTGCGCCCGGGCGGGGTGAGCGAGGGGACACGCGCGGGAGACTGGAGCGGTGGTGTTTTTAGAAAATTGAGGCCAATCTCTCTTCCGCTTTCCCTGCTGCGTGTGCATTTCCCAGCCTGGACCTGCAAATAGAGCCTCGGATCGCGCACCCCGGGACACCCCACCCTGCCCTCCGAGTTCCTCTCCAGAGCTGGGCTGGGTCTCTGAGCAGAGACCCCTGTCCTTTAGGCGCACCGGCTGAGCATTTCTGCCGGGCTTTCTTCAGCCTCCTAAGGCATGCACCCTGCACTCCGGGGCACATCTATTCAAGTTCTGAATGTTCTGGTCTTGGCTTATCTGTGGCTGGCCTCGACGCCTTGGTTTCTGGGCTCAGGACTGGGTAATGGAGCCCTACCGCACTGATTGATAATTGCGGGCTAGAGCGTTGAATACAGAGCAAATTGTCCTCACTAACAACCTCTTTCTTTGCTGCTGGATTCCTCTAAGTGATGAAAAGGGTCCGTTTTTTATTTTTGCAGTTCCCGGCAGGCAGGCAAGGGACTGGGGCTGCCTCTGTATGAGAATGAGTGATAGACCAAAGAAGTATCTGGCAGTGTTCCGGGTTGATTTTATTTTGGTCTCATGAACACATCACTCTGATATCCAAA
This sequence comes from Muscardinus avellanarius, assembly GCF_963383645.1. Taxonomy (NCBI): domain Eukaryota; kingdom Metazoa; phylum Chordata; class Mammalia; order Rodentia; family Gliridae; genus Muscardinus; species Muscardinus avellanarius. The sequence goes on from NC_137806.1 coordinate 11,342,785, forward strand.
TCCCCTGTGTTAGAGAGGGCCCAGTTTTACCGGGGGAAGATGAATTGAAGGTGCTCCGGGAATGGGGGCAGAGGCCCTTAGTGGTCAAGGCGGCCTCCTCGACTCCAGCTCTGGGCCTACTGAAGGCACCCAGTGCAGGGCTGACATCACTGCCCATGATGAGACTAGACTTGGGTGGGCACGGGGTAAATTATTTTTTCCTTAAGCTCTCTTCAAATTGATAGAAATTCAAAGGAACCCAAGAGCGCTGCTCAATGTAATCTCAGGACTTGAGAGGCGGAGGCAGGAGGATTGCGTGTCAGAGGCCAGCCTGAGTAACTTGGCATGACCTTGTTTTAAAACAAAGAAACAAAAACTGAAAAGGGGGGGGCATGGAGTATAGCTTGGAGGTAGAACACTCCCTGAATTAGTAGCTTGGAGGTAGAATGCCCCCTGAATTCAATCCCAATACTAAAAGAGAAAGGTGGGTTTGTTTTTTTTTTTAAATAAGATATCACTCCCAAGGGGCCATTTGCGTGAACCACTAACTTCCTCAAAGATTGATGCGATTTGGAGATTCGTGGTCCAAACTGTGTCCAATATGGTCAAATTTTGTGTAGTAAACATCAAACTCCTGGGTATGGTCAAACTCAGGCTTTTCAGAGAAGCAACAAAGCGACACATTTTTAGCAGGCATGAAGCAATATTTAAAAGCAAGACTGGAAGGAGTAAAATTGGGAAAGTGTTTGAGAATGGGAGTTTAACTGTTACTAAAACAGTTCTCTTAAGAATGGCAGTTCTGCTAAATGCAACTCTGTAAAATGTAGCTGTTAAATTATAACTCTGTAATGCCAAAGGTATCTTTGGGGGGGGGGTCTCATAAGTGTCTTCCTAATTTGTATTGGCAGAGGAGGGAAAAAATAAATAAGTGAATCTTTGGTATTGGATTCTTTGTGCTTAGCCACTTAAAACTTTGCTTTGAGGAAACAGAAGCACGTGGGCCGAGCGGTTACCAGGAACCGTTCCCATGGGGCGAGGGAGGAGAGAATGGGCTGGGCTGCAAGGCCCTAAGAAGTCCGTGGAAGGCCAAGAAGCAGAAACTGTGTTGGACGATGATTTCCACGGGGTGTCCACTGGACACCAGCCCTAGAAGGCAGAGATGTGAAGGGGCTGGTCTTGTGTTCGCTTCTCCACAGGGTATCTTGAACACCCTTAGCACTGATGACTAGGGCATGTTAGACTGACGCATGGGAAAGATAGTCAGGGTATGAATAAGGAGACGGCAAGAAGGAGGTAATCTAGTGCCCAGATGCACAAAAGCAGGCGCTCCACACAGGGCGTGGCTCCACGGGAGGGGAAGAGGAGCTGCTGGCTGTGACTCCCAGCCGGCTTGTTTCGGTTGGAGGCAGTTTCTCTCTCCTGTCTTCCATTTTCTCAGTGAAGTACACCATGGGGGTAAGGATAAAAACAGGAGAGATGTTGAAGGTCTCCGGAAATGCAGATTGAAGTTTAAGACCGGGCTGACCAGAGAAGCTCTTCTTGTTGTTTCGATAATTTTCTAAGACAAAAATCTGAACATGGAGCACATTTTGCATACAACACGTCTTCCTTGAAGAGCCGCTTGGCTAGTTTCCTAAGAAATTCACCAAAAATGTGCTCACCTCGTAGCCAAGAGGTGCTACTAATTGTGGGTACTGTGAGGTCTGGCCATGAGGTCAGGCCAGAGATGAATTGACAACAAAGAAGAAAAGAAAAGAAAATCACCCCTGACCACTGCCCTGAGCTGACCTGGCTGCTTCCACACCAACCAGCGGCCACACCACTACCCCTGTATCCCCCTTCCTTGTCCCAGAAAATGTCCCTACCCTTTAAGAAAGGGGGCGTTCTGACTCTTGTGGGCTCTCTCTCCTATCACATGCCTCTTAGGTTTTATTCCTAAATAAAGGCCATTCCCTGCTGTCGGGCCGTGTTTTCTTTGCTCCCATATACCCCAACACTAATAATAGTTGTGGTATTCGTTCAGCTTTAGTGATTCAAAGTAGGCATCCAGTGACTGCCTTCTTTTAGGCAAGACGTCTTTCTGACCATTATTTACAACAAATTAAGGCTGTGCAGGGAAATTGTCCCTCCACCTAATTCTCGCAAGGGTCGTATCTTCCCTTTCTTTCACATTCTCTTTGTCCTTTATCTTTCTGAAGATGGCCAAAGGAGAACTTAAAAGTTCCCTACGCTGGGCGTGGTGGCACATGCTTGTAATCCCCGTGCTTGGGAGGCAGAGACAGGAGGATCGCTCAGGTTTGAAGCCAGCCGCGTTGGCTTAAAAGACCCTATTTCCACAAAAAAAAGTATAAAAATAGGTCTGGGAGTGTAGCCCATGAGAGTGTAGCCAGAGGCAGAAGGGCTTCCAGGAACCCCAATACCACCAAAAAAAAAAAAAAAAAGTTCCCTGCACGGCCTACGCAGTGTTAGGGTTGGCATCTGGAACATACCCCCACAGGCTCATGTGTTAGACAACGCAGTAATGCTCAGAGGTAAAAAGATGAGTCATGAGGGCTTGGACCTCTTTCATGGGTTCTTCCATCTCAGGGACTGATCATTTGAATGGATTTCTGGGTGCCAAGTATAGGCTGATATGGCCAGGGCTGGAGGTCACTGGAGACATGACCTTGGGACTATATTTCTCCATGGTCCCTCCCTCTCTCTACCTGGCTGTTGTGAGCTGAGCAACTTTCTTCCATCCTGCCCTACCACCATGACCTTCTGCCTCACCTCAGTCCTAGAGCGATGGAGCTGCTGACCATGGACCGAGACTTTCGACACGACACCATGAGCCCAATACAAACATTTCTTTCCCTACATTGTTCCTGTTGGGTATCTTGGGCACAGCAATGCAAAGCTGACCAACTCAGCCAGACATCCATGTGCTTATTTGTCTAGATAAGTCATGTAGAGTCTAACTAAAGCATTTCTTCCGTTTTGCAAAGTCTAGATTCAACATCAAGATCACACATGGTTTCGTAGATACCTATTTCAGCCCTGGATTGTTCAGTCAGATAAGGTGGTGAGATCACTGGTGGTGAGATCACTTGTTCTTTTCAACAAAACTTTTCCCTTCATTTTATCATGTTAAACCACCAGATTGTCACAGTGCTTTGCCTCCTATGCAAAGGAGATGAATTAATGTTTGTTGGTTGTTTATTCAGCCACAAAATGCACCGCCTCTATGGACTCAGTCCAAAAGCGTATGAGACACGAGGAAGTCACAGGGAACCAAACAGGAACTTCTATATTTTAAGAAGTTTCCTTTTTGGAACTTTTGTGCTTTAAGAAGCCTTCCGCCTACGAATCCAACAGGTTACCTTTTGGAAAGTACAATTCCTCAAATGGAAGGAACCCTCCAGCAGAGACGTTACACAGTGATGTAAACAGCCAGGAAAATGTTCGGCAGAAAAGACACTCTGCACGCTCTCTTCTTGATTTTTTTCCAGTATATATTTTCGTTGCAGAAACTGAAAAGAACAGAAATGGGAACGCTGAGGCAGCAGAATTGTCACCTGCCCGGGAACAAGGCAAAGTGTATCAGTCTGCACGATGAATGTAGAGGGAAACAGAGGCCGCCACCGGCTTCGCGAATTAGACCGTGTGTTCTCAGGATGCACAGCCGGCGTGGGGGTCACCAGCCTCACCAGCCTCCGTGTCTCCCCTGACGCCACAGGCGGGTAAACCGCGGCACGCTGAGAGCTCCAGTGTGGCACAGCTATGTAGTATGCTGTAGCAGGATACCGTATGGGAAATGGGTGTTTGGAATTTGAGTCTCATTTTAGTTTGCATTTTTGTTGCTGTCATCCAAATGTCAGATGAGCACAACTTAGAGGAAGAAAAGTTTATTTTTCTTGTGGGTGGGGAGAGTTTACTGGGGGCTGAACCAAGGGGCATGCTACCTCCAAGCTACACCCTAGTCCACCCACTCACTCCTCTTCCTTCCTTCCTTCCTTCCTTCCTTCCTTCCTTCCTTCCTTCCTTCCTTCCTTCCTCCTTCCTTCCTTCTTCTCTTTTCTTTTTCTTCCTTTCCATCCACCCTTTCTTTCTTTCCTTCTGTCTTTCTTTTTTTCATTCTTTCTTTATCTCAATTTCCTTCTTTCTAATAGGATCTCACTAAGTTACTAAAGCTGGCCCGGAACTTGCAATCCTCCTGTCTCAGCCCTCTTAAGTACTGGGATTACAGGCATGTGCCTCCTCACCTGTCAAAAATGGTTTATTTTAGGTTTGATGATTTCAGAGGTCAGCTCATGACTACCCTGCTTCTAGGCAGGAATGGCTGTTGGCAGGTCTTTAGGACATAGAGGAGCAGGAGGAAAAACTACCTTCAGCTCATGGTGGCCAGGAAGGGAGAGAGAGAGAAGAAGGAGGAGGAGGAGGATAAAGGAGGAGAAGAAGGAGGGAAAAGGGGAGAGAAGGAGAGAGAAGAGGAGAGGAAAAGGAGGAGGAGGAGAAGGAGAAGGAGGAGGAGGAGGAGAGATGGAGAGACGAGATACAGATGCAGTCCCCAAGCCCGTGTCCCCAGTTGTCCATCCCCTCTAGCCACGCTCCACCTCCTCTGAACCTGGCTACATTGGCCATCCATGAAGTTTGGGAGACATTTTAAATCCAAACCATAACAGAACTGTATCTTAAAGTAGGTGAAATTTAAACTATATAATAGCCCAGGCGTGGTGGCGCACGCTTGTAATCCCAGCATTCGGGAGGCTGAGACAGGTGGATCACAGTTTGCAGACAGTCTCAGCTACTTAGTGAGCCCCTTTGCAACTCAGTAAGACCCTGTTCCAAAATAAAGGATAAAAAATAGGGCTGGGGGTGTATCTCAGAGGTAGAATGCCCCTGGGTTCCATCTCTCATACCACACACACAAAAATAAATAAAAAATAAAACTATATAATAAAATAAGGCTAAATAACACAATTGGCTTATCCTCTAGAAAATTTGCAGGGATTCCCATTAATTTGTATTTTTGAGGTCAAATAGCATCTTTAAAGTCATACAGTACTATTTTTGTCAAGTTGGTGTGCAGAGGCACAGTCCCCACTCTGGCTCTCTTCTGAATTTATAAACCCCTTTGGGATTTCACAGATTTCGTATTTATGCAGAGGCATAGACTAGATGTAGCCAAAAGTACTCAAATCTAACTCAAGCAAATTTACTCAAACATGCTCAAATGTAATATTGTCTGCCAACACACACTCTGGTCTCCTTGATTTTCAAGATTCTTTGGACCTTAGTGTGAGAATATCTGCTTTAGATTTCAAAACAGTTGTCCATCTCAGGTCGATCGACCCCTAAGATACTTATGTATTTGGTATTCATCTGATCATGTCCCATGAACCTCTTTTATTACATAGATACGACAAAGCAACTTTCACATCTCATTTAAGAGGGAGTATCTCATAAATTCCAGGATACCTGAGTGAGTGGTCATCGGGGTTGGCTGGGTACATATCAAGAAAGACAGCAGAGAAGAGCTTAAATAGTAGAGGGATTTAATAGTCACGCTGGGGAATCAATGGAGGAGTAGATCTGGCTTCGTGTAGGCTGGGGCCAGAGGCAAGGTTGATGCCAGTCAGTACATATCACCTGCTTCCCCCCAAAAGCACCCCGGGTGGTAGAGTGTGGTAATGACAGTTCCCTGCTTACCTGACTTTCAAGGTCACGGTTACAGAGGAAGGACTGGGGGCCAGGGGGCCTGCCGTCTCCTCTAACAAATGCGATTATCTTTAATAAAATTCTGATTTGCTCCAGCTCAGTTATGGATCCTGTGCCCACCAACAGACTCTTGAGTTGTTATCAGCTACCCAGGCTGTGGAACTGAGGCCTTGTGCTAGACAGAGTGCCGGGAGGCAGCCAAGGGAAAAACAAAATCTGGAGTCTCTTATCAGAAGAGAGGCGAGGGGTGCCAAGCTTACAGTGGACAAAGGTGTCCACAATCCAAAGCCACCCCCTTCATAACCACTGGTTGCTTTCAGATGAGAACAGAAATGTAAAAATTTTCAGGGAGTAGGCATCTTTAGACTCCCGATGTGAAGTTCACCACATGGCTGCAGCTGTCATAAAAGCAAAGACTTGGAATGATCTGTTTTTCTGCAAGTCTTGTGTGATATATTTTCTTGGGATACATTAAAACTCTTAGAATTGAAGAATTACTTGACTGTAATGGGGTATCTTTGACATAGGCCTCACTGCCCTGTGGTACCAGTTTATTCTTTTGAAAACTGTGACCTATTCTGAAAAAAAATTTAAACACATGCTTAAATGGGGATAGAAACAATACCGGAGAGCCCCCCTGGATCTAAAAGCAAGTGGCAGAAAGCACAACCAAGTTTCAGAGCACTGTGCTGAAAGTCCAGCTCCGGCCCTCTTTCCACTTTCCCTGCAATGTGGGCCATGTTGCTTTGTCGTGGTTTCCTCTGATTTGATCTTGAGGAGTGTCTCTGGAGAATATCTATCAGCTCAAGCCCTGCCCTGGTAGGGCTCCAGAAGAGACGATCATGGAGTACATCTCTATCCCGTTGGACAACTTAACGACTCGTGATCTGTTCCTCTCACAGGAAACTTGTTTACACTGGCAAGTGCTCTTGTGGCTCTTGTCCAGTCTGAGTTCAGTGTATTTTCACCAAGACAGCTGCCCTCTAGCATGACCTTGACCAGGAAAAATCTTTGGTTCCCAAGTATCAGATGCGACGTGACACAGGGTTTACTTGTTATGGTTCTCTATAGACCGGCCCCTTGAAGAGCCCATAAATTGGTGTTTGGAGTTGATATAATTGAGCCTTAAAGGTTGCAAACCCAGCAGTGGATAAACCCATTGTCATGGGTTTATCTGGGTGGTGGCTGGAGGGGTGGTCCCTGGGTGTGGCATCGAGGACTATCCGTGGTTCCTCCTCCCCTGTTTGGCCTCTAGCTTCCGGCCCCCATGATGTGAGAAGCACAGCCCAGTGCTGTCTCTCTCTCTCACACTCTCTGCTGCCATGTTGTGAGATCTGCGGTCTCCAGCCTCACATGGACTGAGCCCAAAACTTAACAAAATAATTTTTCCTTCCTCTAAATTACATAGTTAATATTTTAGGTTATGGCTGCAAGAATACTGACCAGAGCACCCCTCAATAAAATACAGGTGTTCCTCCCTCATAGGCCCAGAGAACAGAGGCAGCATGGCCCCGCAGGGCCAGCAGGGTGGGGAGCTGTCAGGGATGCAGTTGCCTCCAGGGAGCGGGGAGCAAGAGAAAGGCTTGGGGCTTGAGGCCAAAGCCTGTGTTGGGGTCCAGGCATTACACCAGTAGCTTTCCCACAAGGAGTTCTGATTGGTGGGTTAGAGTCGGCAGGCGCGGGTCCATGAAGGTCCTCTGAGACAAAGAGGGGGAGACTGTGGTATATCTATGCAGTGCATTTAGGGTGTGGGGATCTCGGGGGCAGTTAAATAGGTCATGTTTAGCTGTTCCACTGGGAGGTGGTCACCCGGAGGTGGGTGCCTTATGTAGATCTCTGGATTTCCACCTTGAGGCACTGGGAAGAGGCAGAGCACTAGCAACTGAGTCCAGGGAAATTAACTCAGACCTGCCTCTCAGATAAGAAACCAACTTCTGTCCAAAGTGGGTGCTGAAGCAATACCTCCTTCTGCTGGGCTTTCAGTGTTTTCCTCTGTAAAAGCTGGATGTTGTGTGGAGTGATCATTCAGGACCTCTTCAGATGCAAAATGGAATGATTCCATGTGTTTATGAGCAGTTTTAAAAAATCAGCAGCAAGCCTGGGGTGGTGGCGCACACCTGTAATCCCAGGACTTGGGAGGCTGAGACGGGAGGATCACAGGCTCGCAGCCAGCCTCAGCAACTTAGTGAGGTTCTCTACAATTTAGTGAGATCCTGTTTCAAAAATAAAAATTAAACTAGAACTGAGGGTGTAGCTTGGAGGTAGTGTGACCCTAGTTCAATCCAGTGCATGCGCACACATATGTACACACACACACACACACACACACACACACACACACACACACACACACAGTCAACATCAGTGTGGGTTTGCACCAGCCAGTGCTGCAGGAGGCCATGAATGTGTGAGGGGCACCTGTTCAGGGCCTCGGGGTGCCCTCCCTGATGCTGCTGCTTCTGCGCATCTGGTATTTGGAACCTTCTTAGTGTATTTTATTTCTTAGTTGTCATGTTGCTAACAGAGACCCGGGAGCTCTGCATTGAACATAAAGACCATGTCTATCTGTGCAGAGTTACAGCTTCCCAAATAAAGGCACTATTAGAGGAGGGATGGCATGGCCAAGAACAAAACAAAAACAAAACAAAGAAACCACAGAACCCGGGGAGGCACCTCTGCCCAGACACTTCCCCTATGGCTTGGATGTGGGGTGTCCCCCAGAAAAGCTCCTGTGCTGGTGAGATGCAACAGTATTCAGAGGTGAAGAAGGGAATTGGCGCTTTAATCCCAACAGTGGATTAACCTATTGATGATGTATTGATCATTCTAATGGGTGTGCTGGGTGGTAACTGTAGGCTGGTAGTGTGCCATAGAAGGAGAGAGGTGACTGAACCTGTGGGCCTGGGGACTCTCCCTCTGTCTGTCTCTCCCCTTCTTGTTTTGAGCTGAGCGTATTTCTTCCACCACGCCCCGCTCCCATGACATTTCTGCCTTGAAGCCAGTCACCCGTGGACTAAGTCTCTGAAATTATGAGCCAAATACACCTTTCCTCTTCTAAGTGGTTCTTATCAGGAATTTTGGTCACAGTGATACAAAAGTTGACCAATCCATCTTCTTTGATTCCTTTGAAGTATAAGACAGGTCAGCATTCCGCTTCAGCTGAGAACAGGAGAATTTATTTCAAGGTAGATCTTGGGATGTTAACTATATCAACAATCTGAGAAGAGATGGGTCAAGCATGGTGGTCCTCTTTGTTTCTCTGACCGTGTGCTGTTGTGCTGCTGAGGACATCCTGTCTTCCTGGATAGCTTTGTCAGTGGACAAAGAATGTAGCCCAGTCAAAAATTCCTCTCCTTCGTTCCCAGGGTTCCCGAGAGGAGCAGGGCCTGGGCCTTGCTGGTGCTAGGTCAAGTGAAGACAAATCACCCCAGTCTGACGGTGGGCATCCTTTTATGTTATCGCTAGCTCTGGCAGCAGAGGTGTATTATTTTTTTCAGAGTATTTTTCAGACCAATCGAGCTTAATTGCCAACTTGCTCATGAGGTTGGTAGCTCTACATGGAGAATGTGATGTTTTTGATAGAGAAGGCCTCTGGGCCACTTTTGATTCTTCATAGGGATATTGGATGGGCTCATACTGGTTGAGGCTACAGCAAACATTCTCAATATTAAGTCCAGGAGGTGGGTTTTGTTGCTAACATAAAAATATTCCTGAACCACATGCTGATCCGGCACACGGGGGGATCTGAGCAGAGCTTCTTCATCTATCCAACAAAAGAGAGATTTGCTGCAATTCGGGCAAGCATATCCCTTAGTAAGAGCTGTCCTTGGAAAACAATATAAATAAAATAAAGTTGTATAAAAGCTCCCAAACATCCCACCTTTCCCCCTGAGACTGTAATGACTATTCTGGTTTTAAAATCTCTTTTCTTATTCTCTCTGTGTTTTCCCATTTCATTCTCCCTGGGAGTAACTCTGTAAAATAAGGCCGTGGAAAATGGGTAATGAGGAAATCGTTCCCCTAATTGAAGGTCACATCTACAAAGGTCCAGGCAGGTGTACTTTGCTGATGGAAAAATCCCCCAGAGTGACATCCTGCCGCCCTCACATAGGCTCTCTGTTATAATGTGCAGACCCTGGTCCCTTGTCCCACCTATGGTGTTGGCTTCTCTAATCTCACAATTTCCATTCCTGATGGCACCCCGCACTTGATGGGGAAAAGGAAGACCCCCCGAGAGCTTCTGTAATTAAGCACAAACGTTCTGCAGTGTTTAAGTCAAAGCCAAATGGCTGCCAAATCCTTGGGTGTTGCGTTCTCGTGTTCCAAACAACCTTTAATGTGTCCCTTTCAATTCCAGCCAGACTAGTACTGAGTCTTGGCCTTGTGATTTTCTGTTTCTTTCTGTTCCCCTCCCCTCCTGTCCCTTAGTCCTTTCCTTTTAAAAGGAGGACTGTGAGAATGTTTTCGTTGGTTTGCTTGCTTTTCTCTTCTCTTTGATGGTTGGCGAGTGCCGTGTGGACATAGTTTTTGACCTAAAGCAGAGAGGATCTTCAAAATATAAAGGCTACTATACTTTCAATAATTCCATTTCCTAAGCCTTTGGAGGATTCTGGGATTGGTTAGCTGCAATCTAAGCATTTTATAGGGGTTCCCATGACGGCATTATTAGCTAGTAGGCTATCATGTAAAAGCCGCCTTTTTTTTTTTTTTTGCAAATAGGCTTTTTTTTTATAGCTATGACAATTAAATATACATTCTCAATATTTTAGTTTCTCTTGTCTCCCCAGTGGAATAGTTTCAATTCTGTAATTTGAGCTCTTGCTGCTTATTTTGGGAGATTATCATTATGCGTGGGCCCTAGCCTAGAAATGGGTAATACCCTAGGTATCTAGTCCAAAAATAGTTGATTAGGATTCTACACGGCTTCCTACAGAAAGGATGTCATAAAGCACGACCACAGGGCAATCTCCAAGACAGTCTGCATTCCCGCAGAGCCAAACCTTCCTTATGAGCACCAATGTTGCTATGACATTGGGCGTGGGTGTTTTTAAGAAGGCAAGACCGGTATGTCAACAAGGATCTGATAGGAGGAAGGCTAGAGAAATCCAGGCTTTGGCACCTGGCTGGCTCTCCTGGGATTGCAAGGAAGCATATTCTAGGCAATGGGCTCGAAAGGGGCAGCTCAACTGGGGGCCTGTGGGTCTGCAGGTGCACAGCTCCTGGAAGGGGGACTAACAGCAGAGTACATTATTTGAAGAGGGCCATGGCTGGAGTGTCTCAGTGGGGCCAGGATGGCGCTGTGGCTGGAGGAGGGATGCTTCTAAGAAGCGATTGCTTCCAATTTGTACATGATTTATTTGAAAGTTGAGGCCTGTCTTGTTCAGTGAGGGCAAAATTATGACTTTAGAATCAACCCCATTTCACTATTAACAAGATCATTTGATGGTTTCAAAGAATTGACTCTTACCATTTTTCTCTTGAAACCAGGGCATACGTTTCTCTTTTCTTCAAATTGTGTTTTCATGTTTTTGCCATTGGATAAAGATGTGATGTACAATAAACTATTTTTAAACTGTCAAGAGTAGATTTCGAGGGTTATTATCATTATTCTATCTTCTTCCCTTCACAACTCAAGAATATATTTTTGCGATTTCAGCTAGCCTTAAAGAATAGAACAGCAATGTGTCTGAGCAGAAAGTCCATTGCCAAGTGACCTCCATAGTATTTGCTTCAAAATTATTATAGTGTGCTACTTATATAATAGCAAATTGCCATTGTTTGGAGGCAAAAATGGTCATTTCAAAGTCCTTTCAACACTCCAGTAGATATTTAAGAACCATTACCCCCTATCCTGCTATAATTTTCCAGATGTCTTCTTAGTCCTGACAGTTGCTTAGTAAAATCTTTATGATGGCTTAGCTTGCCTTGTCTTCGAATGCTGTAGTCTAGAAATATTTAGACAGCTTGCTGTTATGTCTGCTCCATCTTGGGGAGCGTCAGATGGACCAGCTCCTCTCCCCAACACCAACTTCACATTTCTTATATGTCGAGGATGGAGTTAGAAGGCCTGGATAACATGATCAATAAGCCATTTTGCGATTCACTCAGAACTTCATTTTATCTCCCTCTCTCTTTTAAACAACCTTTCAAATCAGAGATCCTGGCATAGCACTTCCAACTGTGCCACGGGAGGACATAAGGATGTTGGTGCTTTTTCCTGTCTATTTTTGTTCCCTACCAAATCAGAGCGCCAGGAGGGAGCTTGAGCCTTAGGACTCATCAATCTGTTCTCTTGCCTTCATGCTCAACATCACAGAGAGGAGATAATCGACCCTGGTCTAAAAAGCTCACCAGTAGAAGACATTTCAAAACCAACCAACAACTATTTGTCCTTTCTCTGTACATGGAAAAATCTTGAAAGAACATGGAAACCTACACTACATTATCCATACTTCCAAGAATCCTGCATTCCATTTGGACAGAATAGACACATGCACACACACAGACCTGCGCACAGACTCCCAAGTTCGGAGGTCTTGAAGGTCTCGTGTCTTGGCCACCGCAAGTATGTACTCTTGACATCTCTGCTGTTTGACCTTATCATGCATCACTGGGGAATTCTAATTGCAAACAAATTCTTCCCAGTTCTAGATTCTAAAATCTCTTAGGCATGGTCTCTGGAGATTAACCGATTATTCCAGAGATAGGCGGCATACGGATTTTTATTAACAGGGCAGCCTCAAACAAGTTACTTGAATGGTTTTTGCTTTTTGATTTTATATGTGCAAATTAGAAAAAATAGCATTTGTGCTGTAGAGTTGGGAGAACCACACACTGAATTTTCAGAAGGGCGCGTGCATGACGAGGCTGCGTCACGTCACGTGTTTTTGTCCAACAGTCGTTCACACATCATGACCTCAAAGCCCTCCACCCCTCGCCTCCTCTGGCTTATTCGTTTCCAGGTGAAATGTCACAATCTGTGTGACCAGTGATGTAACAACTGAGCTATTGATCACAGAATAGAGTTTCATAAAGGACTCAGCCTCTTTCATGTCACCTTTACACTAAATATGGTGCGAATTTAAAAAAAAAAAAGAAGAGTGGCCCCATTATTCTGTTATAAATATACCAAGTTTGCAAGAGTATTTCAGCTAAAAAGGTGAACGACCGAAGGTCTTCCATGTAGTGTGAAATAAAGGCCCATCAGCACCTCTCTTGTCCTCTCATGAGGAGCAGTAGGCCGAGCAGCTCCGCAGGGGTGCGGCAAGAGCCAGCAGCTGAAAAGGGGACAGAGGAAAGGAAGCTGATCCCCCAAGGAAAAGAGTGTCCAGGCGGCGGGGGAGCAGCTGAGGCCGTCATCCTTGGGGACACTCAGGAAGATTCTGCCCCAGTGACGGGCGGTGTCGGGAGGTCAAGGGGCATGGCGTCCATCTCAAGAGGTCATCGAGGTCAGATAACAGGGCCTGCAAGTCTGGTCTATCAGCCATGTTTCCAAATCTTACGTTTGCCCTGGATTTTACTTTCCACTTTGAGCCCATGACGGGGTCACCACTTCTGTGTGCTTTCCCTACTGTGTGAAGTCCTGGCATCAGCCGATTGTCCCCCACCCCACCGCGGACACATTCAGTTCCATCCTGCTTCAGTGTGGTGAGCGTGAGTGTGCGTACACACTTGTGCACGTGCACAGTGCCGCGGTCTTGTTTCATTGGAGATTGCTCTCTTCAGCAGCGCCCCTCTGGTTGCACGTAGGATCAGATAATGACCTTGGAATCTGAAAACTGGAAAAATTATCTCAATTTGCTGATGCGAAAACGAGGTCCAGAGATGTTTCTAAAGGCCATTTAGGAATCCGGCTTAGGTCCAGGGGCCTGATAAATACCAAATATCAGCTATAGAAAGGCCCGGAAAAGCAGAGTGCGTTTCAGTAGGAAGCGGACCCTTCCTGGATGTAAGGGGATTGACTTGGCCGAGTTTGCTTCTGTTTCTAGGGGAGAAGGAATTATGGCAAGTGTCAGCAAAGTACTGGGAGCATAATTGTGTAAGATTTGTTCAGTGATAATGAGTAGATAAGAGAGATATTCCTGTAAGAGAATAAGAAATTGTAGCTGGCATAAAAGGGTCATTAAGGCCAAAAAAAAAAAAAAAAAAGGATTTTGTACTTTATCCTATAAGCAATGAGGAATAACCTAGGGTTCTTTTAATAGGAAAGTAGCGTGTTTAGTAGAGTTTCAGAAAATGTATATTATGTCGTTAAATGGAATTAATTGTGTAATATAAAGAGAGACACAGGAAGACTTCATGGTGCCTGGGAAATTGTCTAAGAATGAGGGAGACTAATATTCTCTTCAGGAATTGTTTTTTATTCGGAGCCAATACATAAGACATAGAGAAAAAAAATTCAGAAAGGCATTTCGCCTTGTTTTTTAAGTGTCTATAAAAGGAATGTGGTGGGTTTTATTTTTTTCCCCTAAATATGTTTTGACCTTCTTTCTGCTTAAAGCACAGCTGGTCCTTTCTGGTTTCCCAGACGTTCTTTTTTTCTTTTTCCTGGTTCTCTTTCCAACCGTGTTATTGAGCTCGCCCCTTTCTTTTATTTCCATGCGATGCTGCACACCGTGGTCCCTATAATCCCTCTTTCCCGGCCTCTCTACACCTTCCTGGTTGCACCTGGCAGTGTCCTGGGCTTCAGCCCACACCTGCTCCCTGCGATTCCTCAACTCCGTTCTGATCTCGCAACTGAACTTCAGACCCATACTTTCATCTGGATGGGCCACGGTTGATTCAGTCCCCGGGGGTGCAGATAACGCCCTCCCCATCTTCCACCCATCAGCCCTGGCTCTTCTCCGGGGCCTCTTCGTCTCGCTTACAATTGCTAGCAAAACCGAGTCCGAGTTGGGAACTTTCCTGCTGCCTCCCCTGTTCCCCTAACCTCTTCTCCCTCCACCTCCGAGCGCCTCATTCCATCAGTATCTACGACACTGGCTCTTTGGAATCCTTTCACGGTTTCTCCTGTGTGTCCTTCGTGGTGCGCTGTGTAGTCCTCTGGAATTACTCCGTTCCAGCTCTCCCCTAGGGAGTGCCCTCTTCTTATAGGAACCCCATATGGGGCCTCTGTGGCTGGCTCACAAGTCAACCTCTTTATTCTTTAAGCTCAGCTAAATGATCGTGTCCATCCCTGAAAAGTCTTCCAAGATCCCTTGGCGGGGATTGATCCGCACCCTTTCTGCACCCCTTTTTTGGGTAAACTTTCCTTCTTCCTGGCATTCTGGGAACACCTCGCTTTTGCCTTTTCTCTGAGCCTGCAGAATCTTCGAGAAGAGAGGCCTTATCTTAGTCATCTCTGTACCCTAGGGCCTCACAAGCGGCCATATCCAAGAAATAAGGGAAAGGGTCAGGCACGATGGCGTAGGTCAGGAATTTCAGCTACTCCAGAGGCTGAAGCAGGAGGATCACAAGTTTGAGGCCAGCCTTTGCAATTTAGTAAAACCCTGTCTCACAACAACAACAACAGTAACAACAACACAATAACAACAAACACACAACAAACGGTTCTAGGGATGTAACTAGGTGGTACTGAAATAAGACAGAAGAAACAAAAATAAAAGAAGCATGCAGAAAGGAGACTTAACAGGAGCATAAGGGAACGATCATTTCAATTATGAAAGTCTCGTGTTAATGTTCTCCACACTTTCACTTCCTACGCCAGCTCCCTCCCAGGCCCAGCACTCTCCCAGGCCCAGCACTCCCGAATTCCTGTGAAATCTGTACATCTTGGTTAACCGAAAACCTTAATCACCTTGTGAGCTTTTAACCCTCCTGATGAGTAGTTCAAGAAAGACAGATACGTATCTCGAGAAACCTACAATTATCGAGCATTATCTATTGATCAGACAGTGGAAACTACGTCAAGATTCCAAGAGGTGATCTGATCAGACTGATCACAGACCATATCCACCCAGCGCCGTTTTCCTTGGAGGAGGATCCAGGATCCCCACAATGTTTCTTACTCCAGAGATGACCCACTTTCTCCCTTGGCAATTGTTTAGCAAACTCTTACTTTTCTAAAGAAATCGTAGTGCCCTGCTGATGCGTGCTGAAATTCTTTTTAATCTTGGGAGCACACGTCTAGACTCGGGAGACTGAGACAGGAGGATCACAGGTTCACAGCCAGTCTCAGCAACTTAGATCCTGTTTCAAAATAAAAAATAAAGTCGGGTGTGGTGGCGCACACTTGTAATCCCAGCATTCGTGAGGCTGAGACAGGAGGATGACGGTTCGCGGACAGCCTCAGCTACTTAGTGAGACCCTCTGCAACTCATTGAGACCCTGTTTCAAAGTAAAGAATAAAAAATAGGGCTGGGGGTGTAGCTTAGAGGTAGAATGCCCCTGGGTTCCATCCCCAGTACCTCAAAATAAAATAAAATAAAATAAAATAATTAAAAAAAAATAAAGCAGGGATGGGGGTGTGGCTTGGAGACAGAATGCCCCTGGATTCAATTCTCAGTAATCAAGGTAAAGGAGAACTTGCTGGTCCTGGGAGCCTCTCTGGAGAGGTCTCTGCTTTCATGACATCATCTCTTGATACCTGATGTGGGACCACTGAGGCAAGGACCTTGCTAAGTCTACTGGAATGTTCTTTTCTACCTTGGCTTATGCTGACTTCTTCAGCATAAGCCTCTTATACAGAATACAGAAGCTTTCCCTTGGCCTCCTTCACATTCAAGACTGAGAAGCAGAGCTCCGTCTTCCTTAATCGCCAAGGCTCCCCTCTTTGGGCAGCTGGCCACCTCCCGAAGCCATGGGGGCTCAGAGGGCAGTGAGGCTGGCGCCGTCCTTGGGATCCCGTGAGTGGTCCTCTTTAAAGACCCTCTTTCCTCCTGCACTGCAGTCGCAGGCTTTTCTGTAAGCTCCTCCGCTGTCTGCCTTAGGGTTTTGCTTGCTAAGGCCTTCTCTCTCTCTTGAGTTAGAGTGTAAACTGCTCCTGAGTTACCTTCCAGGCCCCTGTAGACCAAAGATTAAAAAAAAAAAAAAAGCTCCTTTTTCTTTCTAGCAGTTTAGGATGTTTTTCTTTCCCTTCACTTCCTCCCCCTTTCTTCTTTCCCTCATTCCTTCCCTTCCTCCCTCTGTCTTTGGCCAAAGCCCACTTCTCCCTTAGAAAATGAATGTTTGTTCATAAAAGCACCAAAGATAGGAAAGACTTTTAGGCCAACACACCGGCCGCTGCTGGGTCAGAGGGAACTAAAACCAGTCATCAGGAAGATGCACCCGAGGGGACCAGTACCCTGGAGCAACCCCCACTTAGTCAAAGGTGGGGTTCACCCGAGACACGGTTGGAGGGGGCAGGCTGGGATGTGAGAATCAGGGGAGCTACCTCTGGTGACCGCCACAGTCAGACCTGACAGATACACTCTTCAGGTCCATCTCGTAGCTCCTTAAGCTTCTCTGGTGAGAAGATCTGAGGATGGCCGAGGCTCAGGGGTGCGTGCCTGTGATCCCAGCACGTGGGAGGCAGACACGAGAGGATCGCGGGTTCCAGGCCAGCCTCGCAACTTAGCAAGGTCCTGAAGGTGAAGCTTGTCTTCCTCACTTCCTCGTGTCAGCTGCCCCTGTGCAGTCTTGTGACTCATGCTCCAGTTAAACCAGCCTGTCCTGTCCACCCGCTCCCAGCTAGGACGTAGCCTCAGACCTTCACTCTAACTAAATCACGTTAATTTTCACCTTCTCCGGACTCAGCATTTGGAAAAGTAAGTTATCCCAATCTTGATCATTTCTTTAATAGATATAACCCTAAAGAGAGGTGTCCTTTTCTTTCTCTGAACCCTTGTTTTAATCTAAATTAAATACACCCCCTGCTGACATTCATAGATCCGTGGCTCCACCTCCGAGAGCAGTAATGTTGGGACTTGGAGACGGGACTCGGGGGAGTCAGCCTTCCTTGGCCATGAGATGAGGAGTCCTCCCCAACCACTCTGTTGAACTCTGCCTAATCTTGTTCTAACCAGGAATGCCTCCGAATCCTCCAAAAATCTGCAAAGTCTTTGCATTATTGGAATCATACAATTATAAGTTCCTGTGTATGTGTGTAGGTGTGTGTGTTGGTACTAGGGATTGAACCTGGGGCCATTCTACCTTTGCGCTGTACTCCTAGCCTTATTTTATTTTAAAACTGGACCTCACCAAGCTGCTGAGGGTCTAACTAAATTGCTGGTGCAGGCCTCAAACTTGGGATTCTACCGTCTCAGTTTCCCAGGTACTAGGATTACAGGTGTGTGCCACCATGCCCGGCATAAAATTGTAAGTTCTTAAGTGCGTCTAAACACCTAATAGTTTAGATTTTATTTTATTCTATTTTATTTTGCAGCGCTGGGATGAAACCCAGGGGGCATTCTACCTCTAAGCGACACCCCCAGCCATATTTTTTTCTATTCTTTATTTTGAAACAGGGCCTCACTAAGTAGCTGAGGCTGTCTGCAGACTGTAATCCTCCTGTGTCAGCCTTTCAAATTCTGGGATTACAAGCATGTGCCACCACGCCCGCCTGTATATTAAAAAAAAAAAAATTCTTTTCTTTTTCTTGGGGACTCAGGGCACTGGTAAGGCACCTTGGAAACAGGACTTGGTAGAGAACCCTCTTTAGTGCTACTGGAGACACGGGACCAGGCGTCACTTGAATTTGGACGCATCCCACGGGGCGTGAGCACAGTGCATTGACCGTACGCCATAGACAAGAGTCTGATTCCAGTGGGGCGGAGCGGTGGACGATAACAGAAGTCACAAAGGATCCTGGGAAGCTTTCCTTTTCTGTTTTTCTTCTCAGAATAACCTAAGAACAGCCATTTTAAAGCACACACATTGCAAGTTCATGGGTAATGCAGTATCCTGTTCCTGGGAACTCACTCCTTGTGCGCGCATTAACTGACTGGTATTGTTTTAAGGCAGATGACTTAAAGAGAAAGGGGAACGACTGCTTTCTGTAATGTATCTTGGCCTCAGTCTATAAACAGAAGGAAAAATGGACCAAGATCTGACTGTCCCTAGTCCTGCCCCCCTTTCTGTACTGATCGAACCCAGGGGCGCTCTACCTCCCAGCTACACACCCAGCTCTGTTGTATTTTTGAAACAGGGTCTTGCTAAATTGCTGAGGCTGGCCTCAAACCTGTCATCCTCTTGTCTTGGCCTCCCTAGTACTGGGATTACAGGCAGGAGCCAGCACACCTGGCTCCTCCTTGGCTTTTCTTTAAAAACCAGTTCTTCAAGTGCTATTGCTTTGAAGGATTATCAAGGCTGATCTCAAACCCCTTTGGCATGGGGCTTGCTCACTGTACCATGCAAGAGACACAGGCTTTCTCTCAGAAAGCGAGAATCCTAACTCTCCTGGTCCCTGGCTGTGAGCTCCAGTACCTGGAAAAAGGAGCTGTAAAATATTTGTGTCCTGTTTATTTTTATGTGTGTTGTATACGTGTGTATTCTCTACCTGTATATGTGTATTGTCTGTATGGTACTAAAATTGGCTTAGAGGTAAATGAGTGCTCGTAAATAGCTTTAGTTCACATGACTTAAATAGATCTTTAACAAAAAGGTTAATTTAAGATTTTCAACAAAATAAAAGGCGTGTGTGTGTGTGTGTGTGTGTGTGTGTGTGTGTGTGCACTTGCATGTTGTGTGTGTGTTGGGGGGGCAGTTCCTAGGATTCAACCCAGAGGCATACTACCTCTGAACTGTACCCTCGGCCCCTTTTTAATTTTTAATTTTGAAACAGGGTCTCATTAGGTTGTGAGGGTCTTACTAAGTTACTGCGATTGTCCTCAAACCTGCAATTCCCAATTCTCCTGCCTTAGCCTCCTAATTACTGAGATTACAGGACCATACCTCCACACTTGGCAAAAGATATCTTTAAAATTATTAACATATTTTCCCCCAGGTTGTTAGCCTACCAGGATCATATCTGTCTGTTTCTGTTAGATGTTTAAAATATAATGTCAACTGTTTTTATAAATTTTTATGGGCAAAGGTAACAGCTTAAAATGTTAGCATGTGTAACTATGCTTGTTTAATATCTTGTTTTCATGGTAATTTAATATGGGTAAATTAAAAAATATAAATGGGACAAGCATTTATAAATATGTTTAAAAAGTCTGAGTTGTGAGCCGGGCGTGGTGGCGCACGCCTGTAATCCCAGCACTTGGGAGGCTGACACAGGAGGATTGCACAGGTTCGAAGCCAGCCTCAGCTACTTAATGAGGCTCTCGGCAACTTAGTGAGACCCTGTTTCCAAATAAAATATAAAATATGTCTGAGAGTGTAGCCCCTGAGTTCCATCTCCAGTGTGATAAAAAGAAAAAGAAAAAAACTTTGAGTTGTTTATAATTAAGTTAAAATACTTAAACATCAACTGATAAATATTAATTCAAATATCTTGGCTTCTTAAAACCTTAAAAAAGATAACATATCTGAGTCTATCAAGTGTGTTTGAATATATAAGAAACAGTTTAAGATTGCCTTTTTTGGGACCTTCACTAACAATATGATTACTAATATTAAATCTAATTATGTAATCTAATATGTAAAAGGTACAAAAAATTTATAGCTTTATTTGAGGGAGATACTGGGCATTCAGCCCAGGGGCATTCTACCTATGAGCTACACTTCCAACACCTTTTTATTTTTTTTTAAACAGGGCCCCATTAAGTTGCTGCGGGCCTTGCTGAGTTGCTGAGGCTGGCCTTCTGTCTCAACCTCCCAATGACTGGAATTATAGGCCTTCACCACCACACCTGACTTGAGTTTTGATGAGAAACTGTAAAAAACATAAAATATTTTATCCTATTGAAAAGAAGGAATAATTTGCTAAATTTAAAAAATGTTAAGGATTGTTTCAAAATGAGAGTTAAAAATAATAGGGCAAAAGGAAACCCAATAAATAAAAGGACATAAAATTTTTGTACAAAGTTTATAGACATGAGAAAGTGTTTTGGTAAAGAAAGTTAAAAGGGAAAAGGAAATGGTTTTAGGTGAGAAAGAATTTTGTATGGTAATATTTTTTTAACATAAAATGACTGGATTGTTCCAAGATAGAACAGAGATAGGACAAAGGTTAAGGATGTAAATAAGTTGTGGAATTTTCAAGTCAGGCACAGAATCTTGTGTACGTGTGATTAAGTTGACGATACCTTAAAAGGTCAAGTAAAGGGCTTGCTCAGATAAAATTTTAACTCACTGTTATAAAACCAGAGTCTAATTTCTGTTTTTAAAACAATAAGGTTTTTCTGCTCTTCGTAGCGTTTACAAAGAACTGGCTTAAAGAACAAAGATTTTGTGTTTTATCAGGAAGGTAATCTCTTGTGTTTGCTGTCTTTGTTAGGCCTTTGATTACTTAGAAAACCGAGTCTTGGGCCAGCTGTGGTGGTGCACGGTTCTGATCCCAATACTTGGGAGGCTGAGACAGGAGGATCACAGATTCAAGATCAGCCTCAGCTACTTCATGAAGTCTCTGCAACTTATTGAGACCCTGTTTTATAATAAAGAATAAAAAATAGGGCTGGAGGTTTAGCTCAGATGTAGAATGGGCCTAGGTTCAATCCCCAATACTGCCCCCACCAAAAAAAAAAAAAAAGAAAAGAAAAAAAGAAAACCCAGTCTTAGCAAAGTCAGGGTTTTATTTAAATATCTGCTTTATAGCTTTTGAAATGATTACTTTCTAACTCTCATTAAGTGAACAACCATTACGTTGGGTTACTATCATATATTCTATATATTCATAATTAGGGATTTATCTACATCTGAAGGCTAAATGGGCTGTGTCTGGGCTTGTCTATGCATTGTGTGAAAACTTGTAGAGTTAAAGGTTTTTAAGTGTAATACATACAAAGTTATGAATAAAAGCTATCTTTTATATATTATATCTGGACCTTAAACATATAAAATGGTCAGTGAGACTTTTGAAATTTCTGCTGTATGTATTCAGTACCATTCAGGTGTAAAAAAACAGTCTCTGCCACTTAAGACCTAGCTTATGTCTGTTTGCTTTGACTAAATAAATGTTTTATTACTGTGTGAATGAGATGGAGTTGTACATCAGGTAATGAGTCTATTTCTGGTCATAACACTGTTTCCTAAGCTTGTAAAAGGTCTAAAGCTATTCTTTGATTTTTGCAATGTTGTCGACCTAAACAGACCTGTAATGATAATTATCTTACCAAGACATGGATTCTAAACTTCACTGCAAAAATAAAAGATGACTTATTACATAAAGTACTTCTGTATAACTATGATGCTAATTATTATGGGTTTCTCTGCATTAAATACATTTGTGTTTCTCATAGCTATAAGCCATCTCTAATGCAAAGCTTAAAAAAGACACTTTACCAATCTGGTATTCTTCAAACTAAAAGTATGAGTAATGATATCCTTTTTCAGGATTTGAGGAGTTATAGGCCTGGGTGAGAGAACTGGATTGATGGGTGAAGACATGAGATTTTTATATTAAAGTTATATTTCCCATTTTCCTTTATATTTCCTTTTTACCTATTTATTTTTTCTTTTCTACCTCACCCCCTACCACCAAAACCTTCAATTCCTTAATTGAAGCTGTTGAAAGATGAGGAACCGTCTTCTGTGACTGCTTCAAGCTGACAAGGGGCGACGACCCTGCTGATCCGGGGATTGAAAGTCTCATCCTGGTTGATCATAAAGGAGCGAGAGACCAGCCCCATCTGTTGGGAGGAGCTGGAATTCTTGCATTTCCATCCTCTTAACATGGAATTGTGGTCACCTGAAAGATAGTAATGTTATCAAGAGTCAAAGACTGACCCAGGGAGTATGATCCTAGCAAGCAAAGGTGTATGTGTGTGCGTGTGTGCGTGTGTGCGTGTGTGCGTGTGTGCGTGTGCGTGTGCGTGTGTGTGTGTGCGTGTGCGTGTGTGTGTGTGTGTGTGTGTGTGTGTGTGTTACTGAGGTTTGAACCCAGGGACATTCTACTTCCAAGCTGTACCTCCCAGTCCTTTTTTATATTTTTGTTTTGAAACAGGGTCTCCCTACATTTCTAAAGGCCTCGGAAGGTCACTGAGGCTGCTCTCGAACCTACGATCCTCCTGTCTCAGTCCCCTAAGTGCGTTACAATGGAAGTAAAGTCCTTAAGAGTGGCAAGAGCCAGGTGAGGTCAAGCAGGCAAGCTTTAACATTAGCACGTTGCGCATATGAATTGTTTTATAGTAGCTCCAAAGGGCTTGGCGATGAAGGGGGAAGGATTAGGTGTGCCAAGGGAAAGCAGATTCATAACCAAGGAATGATCCCTGACAGCAGTTCTCATGGCCAAGTGTTAGAATCACACGAGAGTGAAAAGAACAACATTCCTAGTGCATAACACATAGGGAAACGTAGCTAAATAGGTTTTTATTATTTACTTATTTATTTTGTGGAACTGGGGATGGAACCCAGGGGCATCCTCCAGCTACACCCCGAGTCCTATTTTTTATTCTTTATTTTGAAACAAGGTCTCACTAAGTTGCAGAGGACCTCACTAGGAAGCTGAGCTCTCTGTGAACCATGATCCTCCTGTCTCAGCCTCCCAAATGCTGGGAGCACCATGCCCGGCTTCGGTTTTCATTTTTTGAAAGGACGCGTACAGCTCACATTAAAAAGGATTTGCATTTTCTTTTCTGCAGTGTCACATGGTTCTGGATCTGCGAAACTTCGAGAGGGGCCGGCTTCATTTTATAACATCTTATAAGGACTCGGTTGGAGAGGAGTTCTGGGAGTCAGTGCCAAATCCTCTTTGTCCTGTGAGTCTAGAAGCAGCAGTATCGTTATAGATTATAAAGCAGAATATAGGAAAAAGCTAAAGTCAGAAGACAGCTAAGTAAACGATGGAGGGAGCCTTTTAAATGGCCCCGTGAGTTTGGCTTCCTTTTACCCCAGTACTAGTACACTGTCTCTAGTTGCCATTCTTGACCCAAGCATCACCATTTTCCTTTAAAAGAGGATCTGGGAATCCTAGAACACGTTCCTCACTCTGACTTGGCCTGCATTCTCCCTTGCATGTGTATACCTTGTTTCCCACATAAATCTTTTTTGCTGACAGGTGTTCAAATTCTGTCAAGGACCTTCCTGGTTGTGAGCTCAGTCCCCCACCCTGTCAGGAGACTCCTTGACACCCTTTTCCAGAGATCTTTTCTCTAATGACAGTACTGAGGTCGATCCCAGCACCACAGAAGAAGGAAAGGAAGGAAGGAAGGAAGGAAGGAAGAAAGAAAAGAAAGGAAAAAAGAAAGAAAGGATAGAAGGAAGGAAACGATTTACATGAGAACTATTTCCTTTCTGATATTATTTAAATGTTTGGAACACCCGGGAGGAGCGCTGATTTATAATGAGCATTTACTTTGCGCCATATATTGAATGTGGTTTACAAATTCTCTCATTTGACCCTCGTGGGGACTTAATAAGATTAGTGTTATTGTCCCCACTTACATATGAGCTAAATGAAGTTCAGAGAATCTGAGTCGCTAGCACACTCATTTATAAATTCCAGGTCTTAGAATTCAAGGAAAATTAGGACAAGCACGCAAATTAACTCGATGTTGCCCTAAAGCCATAGAGAGATTTAATGGCTCAGAAGAATGTAAAGTGGCTGAAGTTTGATGGGAGAGCTATCGAAATGCCATGCATGTTCTTATCCCAGATCCCTTCAATGGCATTGTTTGTGGCATACTAACTAACTCAATTTCAGTTCTTCAGGCTTGTGTCAAAGAGCCTTTCTCTTCTTCCCTCCTATTACGCCTCTCCTTTCCAGCTGCACGCAACTCTGGACATACGTATCTTTCTGCCTTCATATCTCCATTCACTCTCTCCCACCTGGAGTGTGCATTGTCAAGAACATACTGGCAAAGCTAATTTGCTTACTTAGCCTTATCATAATTGAATATATGATTTGCTTCAGCTTTTGGAAAACAAAAACTCTTGAAATGCATACTTTTCTGTTTGTTTTCTGGTGCTGGGGATTGAACCCAGGCCTCACTTGTGCTACGCACCTGCTCTCCAACCGAGCTACACCGAGCCTGAAAAAAACTAAACTCTTAGGGGACCATCATTGAAAATGCTGGCTCTTTGGGAGCCCAAGAACCTGAAGCTGTAAAAGATCCCTTAAAGAAAGACATAATTCAGTAAATTGAAAATAATAAAGATAGGCTGATACTTTCAAAGACTCCTTGAAAACGTGGCCATAACATAAAGATACAGAGAGTTGTTTTTTTGGTGTTCTTTCTTTTTATTTTTAATTGGTATTGGACATTGAATTCAGGGGCATTCTATCTTTGATCTATATCCCTAACCCTTTTTAATTTTATTTCTTTAAACTTTTGAAACAGTGTCTTGCTTAATTGCTGAGGGTGGCCCCAAACTTCTAATCTTCCTGTCTTAGCCTCCCAAGGACTGGGATTACAGGTCTGCACCGCCATGCCTGCTGCCCACCTTTCTCTATCTCCCTCTCTCTTCTTTCTTTCTTTCTTTCTTTCTTTCTTTCTTTCTTTCTTTCTTTCTTTCTTTCTTTCTTTCTCTCGTCCTCCTCGTCCTCCTCGTCCTCCTCGTCCTCCTCCTCGTCCTTCTTCTTCTCCTTCCTCTCTCTCTCTCTCTCTCTCTCTCTCTCTCTCTCTCTCCCTTCATCCTATCCAAAGGAATCACTCTGAACAAACTTCCTACACCATTGGCCTCTCAATCTAAACTTTCTCTGGACTGATTCTTTTACTTACCCCTTAGTACACAGCTTAGTGAGCAATCGTCCTGGCCTTGGCAGAGAATCAGCTGGTCCGTTCATCTGCCTGCTGGCTGGGATCCAGGATTAGCCCCAACTCTGCTCCCTCCTCCAGTGTCCACCGGGCTCTGGGCTGGCATGTTTGGCACAGTGCTTACACAGTCGCACAATGGAGCATGGAGTGCATTTCCCAGCATATTCAACTCTCTGGGTGGTGACTGATTCACTGACTCAGGGCAGAGGTGAGAGAGAATGTCTAAGAACGATAGGGTCCCAGCTGTTGAGTGGACCCTCCCTACAGACGTGAGGCAGAGGACCGGCTGACCTCAGAGAACTTCGGAGCTGTTGTTCTGGGGCAAGATGTCCCTCCCGCCCCCAGAAGCTAGCCTGCATCTGTTCACGCTTTTCCACAGCAGGTGGTGTGCAAATCTCAGGAAGTGGGACTTTATTCCTCTGGATGAGCCGTGATGCACGTGTGGCACTCAAAGAAAGGCGCCTTAGAACGGTGCCTATTGTCTGAACATTAAGGGTGTCTTCCTCAGGGAGGGTATGATATATCTCAGTGGAGAAAAGGAGGAAAGAGGAGAAAATTGAAAGACAAAAATTGAATGCCAGGGAGGAAGCAGCTGGTGGACTCAGTCACCTCGCTGAACTGGGAGGAGCAGCACACGATCCTCCGTAACACCACCAGGCTTGGGCTTGAGGCAATTTTTTACCCAGACATCGGTAGCTTTAGCATATGGCCTATTATAAGATCTGCGTGACCCGAGTTCTTGTAGATATAAAAATATAGCCATACTTGTATAATAATAGGGGTTTTCACTGGGCTTAGTGGCGCACACCTGTAATGCCGGTACCTGGGGTGTGAGACAGGAGGATCGCAGTGGGAGGCTAGAGCGCAGTAACTGAGTGAGACCCTGACTCAAAATAAAGATAAAATCGGGCTGGAGATGTAGCTCAGATTTAGAATGTCCCTGGGTTTAATCCCCAGTACTCCTGCCAAAAAACATCTACAACAACAAAATGAATGGCTCGGGGATGGTGGGGGATGGTAGTCCCAGTCTACCTGCAACCTTCAAATTCAGACCACTACACCTTTATTTATCTACTCACTTATTTACGTATTCATTTACTTATTGGCCACTCACTTGAGACCAAACTTGACCAAGTCGGGTTTTCCCTACCCTCTTTCTTCCTCCTTTTAACTCTCTCCTAATCCCTTCCAATACCCTAAAGGTCTCTTTAAATATTATGTAAAATTTCTTATGTTATCTACTTTTTCTCTAGCAGAGGGACTTGACCTGACCTATTGTGAGCCTACTACTAATCTTTATTTATCCCACTTGGCGTGAAAATTCATGACGCTGCTACAGGAATAGCAATGTGTTTGATTGGAAGGAGAGACCTGAATCTCTCTGGAGTGTTCTGTGATGGAAGGCACGGGCCCCATATTTCTTTTGTGCGATTGAAACATTCTGAATAGTGGGTGCATGTGGCCAAAGTGGCTCCGAATAACTGCTTATGTCCTCTAGTGCAAGACATGACTTTGAAAACATCTCTCGAACTTCCGTACCCTAGTCCCCACCACCAGCAAGTCCTAAATGAAGGAAGATCTTCCCTGCGAAGAGCTCAAATCTATGAACCTCTTTTTTTGTCCTATTCTCTCCAATTTCCAAACCCAAGACACCCCAGTCACTTGCTCCGTGCTCTTTCCCTGCCTTCCTCCTCCATCCTCGCCGGGTGTAACGCCATCCCTCTTCTAACCAAGGCTTTCACCGAGACAGATGAACGGCGTTGGGATAAGTCACCTGCTTATGATGACTGGCTTCACTTAGCTGAAAAACCACAATCTCTCCTGGATGTGAGCGTGATTTCTACTCTATTTCCCTGATGGAAAAACATGATTTTATCATTGCTTTGCAATTATATATCCTAGTGAGCTTCAGCGTGAGGATGGCGTGCACGCACTCAGCTCTCGCGACATTTCCCTCACGGCCTCCTTGCCCACACATGCTAGAGAGATGGGTGGCGGTACCGTCACATACTGCCTGCCATAGTATCGTTTGAACTGTTTGCTTCCTCGATCCTCCGTCCCTCTTGCCCTCCCTAACTCCTTCCACCGATAATTTCCACTAGTCTACAGATCTTTCTCTACACTATTGAAAGTCCCTGTGTTTCCTATTTTCTCTCTATCTTCTGCCTATGAGACAAACGGCCTCTGACCCTCAGAAACTGGCTAATCTCACTTTGTACCACATTCTCCAGCTCTACCCCCTTTTCCTCTGAATGACACAGATTTGCTCTTCTTTATGGCTGAGTAAAGTTCCATTGTGTGTCTGCACCACATTTTCTTTATTCATGCATCTGTTGACAGACACCCGTGTTGGTTCCATAATTTGGTTATTGTAAATTATGCTGCCATGAACATGAATATGTATGTGTTGCTGTAGCATTCTGACTTTAATTACTTTGGAAAGATACCTAGGAAGGGTTCCATGTTGGTTCCAATTCTAGTGTTTTGAGGCATCTCCAGACTGATCGCATAGTGGCTGTACTAATTTACAGTCCCAAGAATGGCATGTGAGTCCCTTTCTCCACATCCTCACCAGCATTTATTACTGTCTATGTGCTTGATGACTGCCATTCTAACTGGAGTTGGATAGAATTTCAGTGGAGTTTTGATTTGCATCTCCCTGATTGTTAGTGATTTTGAAAATGTTTTTATATATTTGTTGACCATTTGTACTTTTTCTTTTTTCTTTTTTTTTTTTTTTTTTTGCAGGTCTGGGGATGGAACCCAGGGGCATTCAACCTCTGAGCTACACCCCCTGCCCTATTTTTTATTCTTTATTTTTTTTTCTTTATTTTGAAACCAGGTTTCACTGAGTTGCAGAGGGCCTCACTAAGTAGCTGAGGCTGTCCGCGAACCGCGATCCTCCAGGTCTCAGCCTCTTGAATGCTGGGATTACAAGCGTGAGCCACCATGCCCGGGTACTTTTTCTTTTGAGACATTTCTATTTAGTTTAATTGCCTATCTTTTGATTGGGTTATTTTGTTTTTGCAGTGTTTCTTCTTCTTCTCCTTCTCCTTCTCCTTCTTCTTCTTCTTCTTCTTCTTCTTATTATTATTATTATTATTATTATTATTATTTTGTGTGTGATAATGGGGATTGAACCCATTAGTATTCTACCTCCATGCTACACCTCCAGAATTTTTAATTTTAATTTTAAATTTTGAAACAGGGTCTCATTAAGTTGCCAAGGGCCTCACTAAATTGTTGAGGCTGGCCTTGAACCTGCAATCTTCCTGTTTCAGCCTCCCAAGTACTAGGATTACAGGTGTGCTCCGCCGTGCCCGACTGAGTTATTTATGTATTCTCACTATTGGTCACAAAGAGTTACATATTCCCCTGGTTTTTTCATGTTTATACTGTCTTGTAAAATGTCTCTATTTAATTATCTATCTCGCTCAGCTGATTCAACACATATTTCATTGAAAAAATATAAAGAGAAAGCGAAAAAGTTTCATTCATACTACAGATGTATTAATTCTTTCTCCCCCCCCCCAACCTGCTATCATCCTTTCCCCATTCTCCCGGTCTCTCTCGTGTTTTTCTGAAGCCCTTTCTGGTTCCTATCTTCTCTCTAGCTTCCACACATATAAGAGAAACATATGGCCCTTGACTTTCTGAGACTGGCTGATCTCATTTCATAGAATATTCTCGTATTTCTACCCATTTTCCTACAAATAGATGAGTTGGTTCTTAATGGCTGAGTGAAATTCCATTGTGTGCTCGCCCCACTTTTTCTTCATCCATTCATCCGTGGATGGACGCCTGGGCTGGTTCCATCACTAGGGTACTGTGGATTGTGTTGCTATAAACATGGTCTGCGGGTATCACTATAGACCTCTCGTTTCCGTCACAACACAAATCAGACCAGCCCGTGTCAGCATCTCTCCCTCTATTTTCTTTCTTTCTCTCCAATTCCACGAGGCCTTGGCTACCGCCATACACTGACAGGACTGGTGTGTAGACCTCCGCTGACCTGCACGTGGCCACAGGCAGTGGTCACAGTCGTCTCATCCTGACCATTCCATTGTCCCCAGCGATACCTTTCTTCTGCAGAACATTTTCCTTTTGTTAGCTTCTGTGACAACATGATCTTCTATTTTTCACGACCTTTTTGTTAATTTCTTCTTACATCCTTGCCCCCTGGCTAACTTCCATACGTCGGGGTGTCCCGGGGTTCAGTTCTGTCTCCTTTGGTCTGCCTTATTTTACCAAAGAACCTATCAAATCCCCTAGTGAGGGATAAGACTCGCAGCCTTAGATAACTCCCCACCATGGCACTGAGCTCTGAATGCACAGAGTCATCTGTCAGTAAGCGCCGATGGTGACAGATACCAGTGTCCACGGAGGACTGGCACCCAAATCCCAGGCTGTTCTAGTCCTTTCTTTACAATGGCACCCTCTTGGCATATTATCTATGTACATCTTCCCGTCTACTTTCAACTGTCTCTAGATGACGTATAACACTCAACGCAGCATACATGCTGTGTCAATCCCTGTTATCCTTTAGAGGGAAGAACAAGTTGATGCATGTTCAACGCAGGTATCCATGGCTGGTGTTGGCATTACTCGAAGGATAAACGAGGCCAGTAATACTCGAGCAAGTGCTGGAGAGAGACAGGCGCCGGGGAATGGCGGAGGCTGCTGCAGGCCGGACCGACACGCGACTTAGATAGATTTGATCATGCTCCCAGGCAGCAAATTCACATTGCACTTTCTGCAGCTATTTTTTTTAACTTCTGGATTTGAGTATTTTTATTTGCCAAACTCTTAAGCCCAGATACTTTAAAAATTTTCCTTAAGGCAGCGTTCAGGAGGCTGAGACAGGAGGATCGTGGTTTGTGGCCAGCCTCGACTACATAGTGAGCTCCTTTGCAACTCAGTGACACCCTGTTTCAAAATAAAGAATAAAAATAAGGCTGGGAGTGTAGTCAGAGGTAGAATGCTCTTGTGTTCTATTCTGAGTACTGCCAAAAAAAAAAAATCTTTCTTAAGGATATCTACCAAAGAAACTCAAATCTACAGAATGAAAATCATGACGTTTTGTTTTCTACATGTAGAAGAGTATTATATTACTTACCAACTCTTCTGTTTATAATTGTTCCCACATCTATTACCCTTTCCCTCCACAAACCTGTCCTAGCACAGTTCCATTCAAGAACCATCCAGCTATACTCACCCAAGAGTCGGTTGCAGAAAGCAATCTATTTTGGACATAAAATTAAGTAATTTTGGAAAATTAACTTTTAATTTGTCATTCGCACTCTTCTATGAAAAAAGCTCCCTCTTTTTCTCTCAGTTAATTCCTCGATATCTCCATGCAATCTTCTTTACATGTTTCCTGGTAATTCATTACTCTTTTCTGTTTTTGATCGGTGCGTTGTAGCCATGCATCTTAGTGGGGTGCAAGATGGGAGAGGCAGACACGCACACATTTCTGAGGCTTTCCAGATGGCTTCTACGTGTCGAGTCAGTGATGAGGCTTGTTGAATCTGGATGCCAAGCCCGGGAGGTGACAGGATCGATCTCAGTTAGCTCAGCCTCCACTCATACACTAGTCGGCGTCTTGGGCTGAGCACTCACACACAGGCCTCTTGAAGTTCTCTAGACTCTCCACCTTAACCAACAGCAGGCGCCTCCACCAGCCCACTCTTCCGGACAAACTAATCCCTCGTTCTCCTGATTGCCAAAGAGAACCCATCAGCGGTTCCTACGTCTCCAGGTCTGAGACAGATCTGATCCCATTCCCTGCTCTCAGGTTCCCTAAAACAGCCCCTCTGGCTCTCCTTCACCTCTGGAGTGACATCTTGCAAGCCTTCCTGCGTACACGCTTGTGTTTCTATAACCCACTTTCTACCTAGCAGCTGTGACAGTATTTGAGCACGTACACCTGTATCTCTTTCTTGTTAACAGTCTGGTTGCCAGCCAGGTGTGGTGGCGCACACCTGAAATCCCAGTAATCGGAAGGCAGAGAGCAGCTTCAGCAACTTAGTGAGACCCTCACCAAAACCGTGTTTCAAAACAAAAAAATAAAAAAACAACTGGGGGGGGTGTGGCTCAGAGATAGATGCCCCTGGGTTCCATCCCTAGCATTACCAGCTGCTCATTCCTCAAGTTTTAGCTCAGAAATTATTTTCTCAAGACTCCCTGACACCCCCTCGTGCTCATCCCGGTCCCAAAGCTGACTTGTTTTTAGCACACAGAGTCGTGGCATCCTGTACACACGTAGCCTGTCAGGATCGCACGGGATTCGTTCATCTTTAATGCCACCTCTCTTTCTAGAATATGTTTCTACAGCTGGTATCGTGGCAAATGGCTCTTGGGCCAGATTGTCTTGGCTCCAAATCCTGGTTCCATTTCTTTCTCAGTTGTACGAATTTCAGCAGATAATTCTGATGTTCTCAATGCAAGGTTGAGGTAATTATGGTACCTACCATATAGGTGTAAGAGTTTTATAATTTTTTTTTTTTTTTGGTACTGGGAATGGAACCCAGAGGTCTTTGACCTCTAGGCTACACTCCCAGCCCTATTTTATATTTTATTTGGAAACAGGGTCTCACTAAGTTGTTGAGAGCCTCAGTAAGTAGCTGAGGCTGGCTTCAAATCTGTACAGTCCTCCTGTCTCAGCCTCCCAAGTACTGGAATTACAAGTGTGTGCCACCACGCCCGGCTAGAGTTTTGTAATTTTTTATTTAAAATTTTCTTTTTTGGAGGGTATTGGAGATTAAATCCAGGGGCATTCCACCTCCAAGCTACACTCAGTCTTTTTTATTTTTTTACTTTGAAACAGGGTCTTACTACATTTCTGAGTATCCTGCAAAGTTGCTGAGGCTGGCCTCAATTCTATGGTCCTTGTGTCTCAGCCTTCCAAATACGGGGAGTACAGGTGTGCAGCACCATGCCTGGCTCGTCTTGAGGTTTAAATGAGTAAGTAAATGTAAAGTCTTTAGTACAGTGCTGAGCAGATGATAAATACTCAGCACAGCATCCTGGCATGTCGGCATTGTCAGGAGGGTCGTCGGGCTTAGGTCTGGCATCCTTCACTGTCACCCATCCAATAAGCACTTGCTTATGTATTATATTTGTATGTAAACAAGTATATAAGCAAATATTTACAAGTATATATATATATATATATATATATATATATATATATATATATATAACAAGTATAATAAACAATATAAATAAGCCGGGCGTGGTGGCGCACGCTTGTAATCCCTGCGCTTGAGGGGTCCTGCGGTCCGTCACCTTTGCCCTCTGGGTCTGGCCCAGGGGTGGTGCTGAGCCTGTCACCTGCCTGCCTACCTCACAGCAGACAGCGTGGGAGTCTGGGGAACAGGAACAGCTGGAAGGGGCCCCAGCCTGCACCTGCAGGACAGGCAGGGTTCCAGCTAAAGAGCTTGGAGGATGGATGGGGAGGGCGGCGGAGGTAATCCAGGAAAGAAAGACAAAGGCCGGTGCTGGGAACACACAGGGCCATGGCAGAGCCGCTGTCACCATGCAGTTATAGAGTTGGCCACAGCAGTGGCCCCAGGGAACTGTCAGGGCAGCGCCTCATCCCATCTCTTTGGGACACCCTGAATCGGAGTGTTGGCAACCCGTGTCTCCCCAAGCTCTCCAGCTGACTCCAGGCGCTCAGGTCCGTCAGTCTGTGTTCTGTGCTCTTGCTGGTGATACCTGAACACCCAGAACCACCAAAGGTGTCCTGGGGGTCGCGAGGGCGCAATCCGAGCGCCCCCACCCAGTCAGCAGGCCCGGAAGAACACAGCACAACTCTTGCTTGACGGACACCTCCGTTTCAACCTGTATGGTTTTTAATTGATTAAACACACACACACACACACACACACACACACACACACACACACACACATATTGAGGCTGGAAAAGGAGAGCTCTGTTTTAACACAGAATGTAAAGGGCACTAACATTTACCTTAGAAGTGATTGGGAAGCAAATGTTAATAAAATTTCTGTAAGATTTAGCTCAAGGAAATTTTCATCAGATCCCTAAGTCAGATAATGAAGTTTTTATAAAGCTTATCAAGATGTCTCAGATGCTTAAGAAATAAGCAGAAAAAGAGAAAATGCATAGCACTAATCAGCCAGGCGTGGTGCCACACGTCTTATATTTGGGAGGCTGAGATGAGAGGATGACAGGTTTTGAGGCCAGCCTCAGTAACTTTGCAAGACCCTGTTTCAAAATACAAAATAAAATAGGGCTGGGGGTGTAGAATGTCCCTTGGCTCCATCCCCAGTAACACACATATTGTGTGTGTGTGTGTGGGGGGGCTGTCATGTAAAAAAACATGGTATTTGGCAAGTGCTCAGAAAATAACAGCCTGAAAAGCCCTTGCACACCGTCGTCAGTAAGCACCAATTATAAAAACGCATCCATTGATTGTTTCAATTTAAAAATGTGGGAGTTCTAAATATCAGCTGCTCAAGTCATCAAATCCTGATGATGTCACGTGCAATTAAAGCTTAATCTACTCCCAAACCATGTACAGGATCATCTTGAATTTATTACGGAACCATCCTTTTTTCTTACATAATTTAAGTAAATCAAACAGCATGTGTCACATACAAAATGGGGAAAAGCTCAACCTTTTGAGACATAAACCGGATATTATGAAAGATTAAGTAAATTTTATAATATGGCCTTTAATAATACATTAATCTAAATTTTAAAAAGCCTTTTAAATTTAAAATGATTTTAATGTATAACATGAAGAAAACGGTACTGGGGATTGAACCCAGGGATGTTCTACTTCTGAGCTATACCCCCAAACTTTTTTATTTTTTCTTTTGAAACAGGGTTGAGGGAGGCTTTCTTTAAAAAAAAAATAATTTAAATTAACACGTATTAGCAGGGCATGGTGGAGCACGCTTGTAATCCTAGCATTCAGGAAGCTGAGACAGGAGGACCGTGGATTACGGATGCCTCAGCTACTTGGCGAGGCCCTTCACAACTCATTGAGACCCTGTTTTAAAGATAAAAAGACTAAATAATATAAGGCTGGGGGTGTAGCTCGGAGGTACATGCCCTTGGGTTCCATCCCCAGTATTGCAAAATAAAAGTAAGATAAAATAAAAATAATTTAAATTAACGTGCACTAGTTGTACTAATGGTACCTACCGATGGGTCTGGGGTGATGTCCCACCATGTGTACACGGCGGTGCTGACCACCTGAGGGCAGTTAGCATTTCCATCTCCTATCATTTCTCACGTTTGGAGCCTTCGAGCTCCCTCTTCTAGATCTTTGCAACACGCAGCTGGTCGTGTGGACTGCAGTCTTCCTGCGGTGCTAAGGGACCTGAGAACTGGCTTCCTCTGTCTAATGGTGTTTGGTACCTTACCCACTCAACCTCCCCCGATTCTTCCTCCCGCTCCACCCTTCCCAGCCTGTCGGAATACCATTCTGCACACAGGTTGACTTTATTTTTAACTTCCTATGAGAAGGAACATGTGGTATTTGTCTTTCTGCCATGCCGGGCTTATTTCATTTCACATAATTTCTTTCCACAATTCCATCTATTGTATTGCAAGTGATAGGACGCCATTCTTCTTGACGGCCGAATAATATTTCATCACTGTTTCTTCACCCACTTACCCTAAGTGTCGCCTGGACACGTAGGTTGTGTCTGCGTCTTGGGACTCGTGAACGGTGCTGCGGTAAACAGGAGAGCAGCCATCTCTCCGGTGTGCTGATTTCGTTTTCTTTGGATGTAAACCCAGGCGTGGGATCGCTTGATCATATGGTAGATCTATTTTTGGCTCAGTTTAGTTTTTTTTGA